>NW_009938543.1:0-20759 GCF_000696875.1 Nestor notabilis
AAAAGTTGCTGTGTCCTCTAGTCAATGTCCTCACATTTGCCTCCACTATGTGCTAGCATTCGAGAGCCTGAAATTAGTTCAAGAAATAGGAGAGATGTTTAAAGTATAACCTGTAAGTCAACAGGGGCATCACATTAGGTTGACCTAATGGAAATTATTCCCTTTGTGAGCAAGTTGCAGACAATTAATTTTCTGTGTATATTTGACTGCAGGCAACTTGAGTTTAAGAAACACTTTCCATGTATTTGGTCAGCCACAAAGGATATTGTTGCTTAGGTAAAGCATGATAGATGTTTTTCTATTTTATACTTTAGTCTTTTGAAAGGAAAATTAAGCAAGTGTGTTTATCCTGTTGTTATGGTTTCAGGCTACCTTTAGCAAGGTACCATTTACAAAAGCGTACCTCAAGGTACCTTTAAAAACAGCACTAAAATTTTGCTCAGAGTCCAGTACATTGCATATTGATTAATTTTGCTGTAGTGCTGTGACTGCTTAGTACTTTACTGTGATGACATACATAAACGATTTTGTTATTGGAAGACACAGAGACGCCATTAATGCTTCTTTCAGCACCGTACAGGGTGACCTTGCTCAATGTTTTTACATAGAAACAACTGCTTATTCTGTATGTCTATCATGCTTCCTCAGGAGGAATTATACAGGAGAAAGTAAAAGCTGAAGTTAATGCAGGTCAGTACAATATGCAGTATAGGAAGCTGCTGAAATACTGTGTGACAGTCTCAGCTGAACCTTTTAGGTATGTTTTGCTCAGTCAGGTTGTCTCCTTTTGAGTTTTGAATTACCTTATTCATATGCTTTCAGATAATTCTGCTTTTGCAAAGTCCCTCTCATTCCCAATGCTGAGATCCTACTCTCAAGAAGTTATAATCAGTGTGAGTTTTCTACTATTTGTTCACTTTTGAGTCCAGCAGCACTAATTTTGACAGACATCAGAATACTGCAGTCTCCTGTAAAATCCCAAAGGACTTTTGGATATATCTTTTCTGTACCCAGTTTTCTCTCAAGCTTACAAAGTGTTTAATTAATGTACATATTTTGACACATCCTGACCTACCTGCTACTTTCTTTTTGTTTGTCTTCACAGAGCTTTGGTGTCTGCTCTCTGGCCAGAGTGACTTCCTTACTGAGCATTGGGGTTTGGGACTTTTTTTGCCTTTTTTGTTCTTCTTTTACACAGGATTGTGCCTACCTCCTGAGACAACGCTACAGAGCACTTCATAAAGTCACTGTAAAGTATTAGGTCTTTTAATTTCCTTTGTTTTGATTGTACTGTGTAGTGTACTTGTTTTTCTGTCCCTATGCACTTAATAGAGACTCCTTGTGATTTGAAGTGCATCCATGCTAACTGTGCGAGGCTTTATTCACAGAATTTGCATGCTTGTTTGATCTTGTTGCTACTAGAACATCGGTGTGGCTCCTGGAAATGTTTGCAAGTTTTCTTTGACTTTCTGCACTTCTCTAGTGGACTTGCTACTACTCACACAAGTAAATGTAAGCATATGCAGAAGTGTGTGGATTGTTTTGTTGGTCTAGAGGACTGGAGTTTTCAAAATTAATTGTTTGTTTCCTGAATATTCCCTATTGTGATGCTGATTACTTGTTGATGAAGCCACTTGTTTTTACTATTTCATGCTTGCTTGCCTCTGATTCCTTTGCTATTACCTGTTTACAAAGATGCTGAGGCTGCTAATTACAGGATTTAGAGTGACTCCTATCCCTGTATTTTAACTGTGGTCCATGTATTTGTTAGAACTTGTGTGTGTTAAGAAAAAATCTTATGAACGTTCAATCAATAAAATTCAGTGCAACTGTATCAAAGTTTGAGGGTGGCAATGTTGTTTGGCAGTCTGCTTTGCAAAGGGGGAAGTCTGAGCATGGAAAGACATTAAACCCATGACAGTGGTTTTCCTTTTTAAGCTTTGGAGAGGGTACTACAAACAGCAGGGAGGGAAAAAAGTAACAATGCAAAACCAGAAAAAATATGTCTCCTTTCATATTGCAGTGCCATTTGTTTTTGTTGGTTATCAGTCTTGGTGATCACTTAAGTTGGAAAGAACAAAATGCTTTCCAAAAGACATTGTCTGCATTTACTGATGTGTTTGACCTTCTTAAAAATGGCCTTGATCTGTAAAGGGGAGTTTAGAAGTGGTATTTATTTCTTCCAAATAAGGTCAGGATTTAGCACCTTTCACAGTGTTAATTTAACCACAGAAAAGCTAATTATGGTCAGTTACATCCTCACTGGAGTCCAAATGCTTATTAGAAAGTTTTTGTCTACAGATTTTGACTCTTTTTATCACTGTCAGAAGCTCAAAGTTTAATCTTGCATTACAAAGCTTCCACCTTCCTTCTAGAATGACTGTTTTACCATGTTACTGTTCTTCTAATCTTACTGTTCTTCTAATCTTACTGTTCTCAGTCTTAGCAAAATAAATGACCTAGCTAGTCCCTGGAATAGCTTAATAATTCAGGGGTTGTTTCATAGTGCCTTTGAAATGTTTACCAGCAGGGTACTTACTTATTGAGAATCTTTATTTTGCTTTCTTGGCAGTTTTCTAACTACTCTTTTATAAAGTAAATCAACATGTGCATATAGCAAACATTCTAGCAAGCTAATACAGCTGTACCATCCCACAACTAGGCAATACAGTGTATTAATCAATCATTGCAGATCAGCCACATATTCTTCATACTGTATCTCAGATGCTGCTGGTAGCTGATATTACTCCTCCCTCCCTTACTATTACTCCACCCTCCATTTCCCTCTTCCCCACAGCAGCTATTATGTAAAGCACATTGCTAATTTGAACTTCAACATTTTGAAAGTATGTGTTGCCATTAGGATGTGTATTACATTGCCAGACATGGTATATTGAGAGGAATTAACTCATGTATGTGAAATAAGAATCAATCCTAGCCTTGACTCAGATCCAGACAAAACATTCTTAACATTCAGAAAACTTTATTCTTGGCTATTTCATCTGCCTCTGTACTATCAGGATCTATGAGGATGGCGGAAAACCAAACCAAATCAAACAAAAAAAATGACATACAGGTAAGACTTTCTCCAAAAGTCTATTTTTCAGAATATTTCCTTACTAGTCCAACTCAGAAAACTTAAGAAATTATGAAAAACCACTATAAATGCTGTTTCTAAAATAGAGAATCAATCCAATGGCTTCTGGGTATCTATCCTCCATCAGTACCAGTGACAAGCATTTCTGTAGTGAATTAATATATGGGTTTAAAAGGAAATCAGATACTTGTTTTATTTTGCTCAAATACTGTTATGATGTATCTGGTGCTTCTACTTACTCTTTGATGCATGTAGGATTTTTTGGAAATTCTCAGGATTCATGAAATGACTAGCTTAACATTTTTTATTCCAAATGATTTTTAGCTGGGACAATTTATATTCCTGTGCTAATATTATTTATAAATACTATTTTATTCAGAGCTCAATGATGTGTCAGTCTCAATAAACAGAATACAAAATTATGCAGTGAGAAGATCTAATACTGGTTTGATTGTTTTTAAACTAGTCTTTATCCCAGTTAATTTTGCATGAAAGGGGGAGAAGTTCAATTTCTTGTTATTTGGCCTTGGTAAACACTTAACATTTGCAAAGACGTCTTCAGGTTGAATTAGAAATTTTAAGTATGATATTAGGTATCATCAGTGATGGATGTAAGACAGAAAGTATACTTTCTAGCTCTTCTATTGATTTGCAGGTCATCAGCAGTGGATCCTTGAAATCTGGACTGTATTTTGAAAGATATTTTAAAATCTCTAGGCTGATGGGCTTTAAGTACTGTCTATTGATACTCAGTTTTGAATACAAGGTAAGAGGTAGCAACATTGTAAACACATTGCATGGATCTCACCACTTTTATGAGATTTTTTTTTCCTCACATAGTACAGAGGCTTATTTCAGGCTGAGTTACCGGTTATATTGTTCTTCTGAAGCATGAAGAAGCTAACAAAAAGCCATTATTTTTTAGTTAGAGTTTCGAGAACACATTTACGGATTTTCCTTAATTAACCAGTTAAATCATGGCTCTTTTTGTGGAGTCAGATCTTGCTTTAAAGTAGGCGTGTTTCCATTATTTACAAAAATTACCCTTTTTTAGCTGCTGAACTATGGCCATATTCTACACTGTTGCAATGACCTTTAAAAAGCTGAATGTAGGATGATCTGTGAGCAGAGGGAAAGTGGAGATCAGAGGAGCATATATGATGTAGTATCATAATGATAGGGGTGAAGAATAAAAAATGAGCAAGCAGGCTTAAAAATGTCAGTATTCTGTAATGACAGGCTTTTACATCTTAGGTTGGAGAATAGAAAGGTTTTGGCCAAATCCTGTTGACAGTGACTCTCCCTGAGGATGATTAAAATGTCTAAAACTTCATCTTTGTCCTTTATGCTAATATTTGTAATGTGCAGCAGAGAGCAGGAAAGCCTCAGAAGATGTAAGGAAACCAATGGAAATCTGAGCTTTTGACTCTACAGCTGCTTCGGGCTGACATTTGGTAATAAAAGTTGTCTATGTCAGGGGAAACACAAAATGTAAATAGCGTGACTGTCAGAAGAAAATAATAATTGTAAAATCAGCTCGGTTTTACTAATCTGTCTGTTAGTTATTCTTCGTAGCAGGAGTAATGAATTTTTAACCTAGAAGTAGCTTAAGTATACTAATTCACAGCATCATTACAGGATATTTACAGACAGGATGCAGTTTCATGTTTATGACATGAATTTTAATTCTGTGCTGGATATCATTTATTCTTTCATTATCCAGCTGTGAGATCAGTGCAGAGCATATAAGGTAGCTGTAGCAGTTCCACAGTGTACCCTACGCAAGATGAAAATTTTGTGGTAAGTAAGAATTTAGTGACATTCTGAAGACTTGTAGAACAAAATGATCAATTTCTCCATAAACTGAAGAGCATCTGTGGAGTGTGTGTGTGTGGGGAAGTGAGTGTGTAAGTGTTCCACTTAAAATAGCAGCTGGTTTCACATCACTAACTGACAAATCTGTAATTGTGATTCACTGCTAGAAAACTTTGGCATTCTAAACCTACTATTAACCTTCTACAGAGGGCAATTGAGAAAAAAACATACAGGCAGAAACTATTCAAGTGCTAGCGGCACTGCCATCTTTAGAAGAAATCAAAAAGCTGTACATCAGCTCAAGTCACCACTCACTAGACCATAAAGGCATTGCCTCTTGCTCCTCTTAATTATGGTGCTGCTGCATTTATTCAAGGGCATAAACTGTGATTTATATCCATTTGGGAACACGAGACCACACCAGTTGATTATAGTGGTACAATTACTATTCTCCTACACAAGGAAAAGAGTGACATGTCAGATTGAAAATTCTCAGTGCTGTCTTTTACCTATGCCTAATGAAATGCTAGCAAAGCTCTTGTCATTTAGACTGAGAATGTGTTAGGTCTATTTCTGCCCAAGATTCAATACATTTTGAGAGCAGACTGAGGTACCCAGATAAGATCTTTATTTTATAAAATAGTTCCACGCAAAGGAACACAAACAGTATCAACTGAAATACAGAGCTCTATTGGTCTTAAATAAGAACATTGCAGAAACTTCTCAGAAAACATGGTCAACCACGCAAAAGTCATCATTATCCATTTATTACTTCACCTGTATCTCTGAGAAACATCTACTCCAGTATTCTTGGTGGTCACTTCAGAGCAACGAAGCTTCTGCTGGAATTAGAAAGCAACTATTACATTTCACAAATTTAATAAACTTTTAGGGATTTTTAAAAGGTACCAAGGTGATTGACAGGGTTGTGTTACTCATCTTGCTGAATGATTCAGAAATCTGGTTATTTTGTCCAGAGGAAAACTGGAGGGGGTTGTGAAGTAGTACTGTCCGAGATCAAGTTCCTTGTCACCAATAAAAAGTTTGCATTAGTCAAAGTTACTTTTTGTCCAGGAATTCTCATACCAGACATTTTCTTGGAATGACCACCAGGGATGGGAATTAGCTTCAGACTAAGGCATCTGCATTTAGGTGCGATGTAGCTGTCGACATATGTTTGAGGTAATGGTCCAAGTATCCTTGGGAGCCAATTGACACCTCATCCATACAGGCAGGACCTGGGAGCCAGGGCCCTCACACCACCCCAGCCAGGAGCAGGGTAGCCAGGGTGCACGTGGGCAGCCCCAGCCCCTGGCATTGGGCATCTCCCTGGAGATGAGGACAGGCTGAGGCTGGGCTAGAACATGGGCTGTGGGTGAATCCAGCTTGACAGACCCCATGGCCAGGCAGGACAGGGCAGTGAGGAGCTGCAGACCAGTCCTCCTGTGGCATTGCTAGGGCAGGGCCTGAGGGCCCTGGGAGCTGAAATGGGGTCCTGGGCCATGGGCAGGGTGTGGGGGAGATCCCCGAACAGCTGGTCAGGGGCCTGGACAGCATTTCAGACTCATTAGCATTTGCTTTTTCCAGCTCAGCTCAAAGCAGGCGCAAAGAAATGATGCAGAATTGCTAACTTAAAATCACTTGCACTCCCTTTACTGAAGGGGTATTGGATCTGTAAACTCCATGCACTGATCCAAGGCAACCTTCTTTTAGTACAAAATAATTATCAGCTGCCATGTTGTGGTTTTACCTCCTTTTTCCTCCCTATTTTCCCAGCTCTCCTCCTTGCCCTGCTCAGAGAAAGCATCAGCACGGAATAGCAAAGAAGAGCTCTCCCGCTAATGAGGTCTTGCGGGGTTTGCTGCTCACAGCAGGGAGTGTTGGGGGAGTGTTCCTGTGGTCCGTGAGGACCTTGCTCTGGTAGCTCCGTTCATGTAGTTTCCTTTACACTCAGAGACAGAGCATCCCCAGTGAGATGACCTAGGCAGCAACATGTTCTGAGATGGAGAAGAGTGAGCGACCTTTCTCTCTATCAACAGGTCTCTGAAACCCCAGCAACCCTCTAGTGAGAATATTTAATAATGTTATAATACTCGACAGTATTATGGTAATCACTATCTTAATTAATATTTATGATAAATAAAAGTCTGTTTTTCCTTCTATTTATTTTGCTATTTTCTTCATTAGAGAGGCATTCTGCTTCCATTTAAGCAAAGCATTAGTACAAAGATAATTATTGATCCAGCTCTAACAGTTGCCAACGGAACAGCCTTATTGCAGAGTTGTCAACAAGAGCTGAAAAAACATTCTGTGATTGAACACGTGTTTTATATTTAGCATCCCTGAAGTTACTTTTCCCATACTTTGAAGTTAAAATTACAGAAATGGGAATTGGAGACTGAACCTCCAAAATATACTTATCCACTGTACTTTGTAATAAAATGGGAGATGTGATTCACTGTTTTTCTGTCTCTTTTCCTTAGGGAAGCTCTTAAGTCTTTCTTTTCTTCTCTCTCTTCCCGCCTCCCCAAAAAAATTTTCCTTTCCTTTTTTTTTCCCCTCCCTTTTCCTTTCCTTTTTTTTTCCCCTCTCCCAAAAGAGAGTGCAAATTTCCCAGAATTTTATCCATCAAAGCCAGTAACTTGAACATAACTATGTTATGCTGAAGTGGGATGCTGAGATAATGAGAATTCCATTGTGTCATGTTGTCTTTTAAAATTAGCCAAAGCGTGGGAGAGAAGAATTATAATTTTTTATCTTCTGTAGCAGAGTATGTAAGAGGAAAAGATAGTAAAAGCCCCTTTCAGCTGATAACCAGAGAGTTTTGCACTTGATTTGAACATTTCCGAACCACCTCATAGCCTCCCTCATGCTAAGAGGTGTAATAAAGACTTAACTGGTAAAGCCCCTAAGGACCATTTACTTACAACTTCTGGCACACTTTATGTGAAAACCCTGACTACCTACCATCCCAGAAGAAGTGGTTACTGATGATGTGGGAGGTTGAGTTAAAATTTATTGTGAAAATCCATAGGATATAGTGTGTGTATAGTGCCATTTTAAAATTCTAGAAAATTTTGGAATTTTCCTATGATCCATAGATGACATTTCCAAGGTCAGTGTTACTAGATTTTTATTTTATTTTTTTAAAGTTTAAGGGAAAGAAAATATAAAGCAGTTAAGGATAATCAAAACTAGAATTCTGTACCCCTGGGCTTTCACAGTCTGGAGTATTGTGCAAATTGATGATTTCTTCTTTGTCTCGGTGTCTTATGTAAGGACTAAAAGTTCGAAATTCAGTTCTATACACTTAGGAAAGAAATTCAGAAGATAGTCAAGATCCAATAAAATATTTAATGTGATAAACTAAGGTTGGTCATTTGTTACTAGAGATGCATTCCTGGTTCTTGCATACACCAGGAAAATACAAAGGTACTTAGTATCTAACAAAAAAAAAAAAAGAAAAAGAAGACAAGAATTACTGATAAATTAATTAGTTAATTTGAAAAAAAGCTGGGTCTAAGTAAAAGTTATGGTGTTCTACAAATCTGTTAATCTTCTCAAGGTACAGGTGTTTGAATCAATGTCTTTGGGAAGCCACGTTTTCTTTCCACCCTGCTATGCAAAACTTTGGATCTTAGCAGAAGTAAATTGAAGGGTGAAGTTGGAACCAGGACTAGTAGGAATTTAGTCTGGAATTGCTGCATGTAGACTGGCATAAAATTCTGAAGTATTAAATTATTTTTTCATATGCATTTTCTGCTTATTCTACAACAAAGTATCAAATAGGCATTAGTAAACTCTATCATGACTCAGCTAAGAGCTACATAATGTGTTCCACATGTAGGCAGTTCTGTAAGGACTAGCTTTTTTGTGGTAAGTGTCTGAAAGAGCAAACCCAACCTTCGAAATTAGTATTATTTCAGGATTAGAGGAAATAATAGACTTTTTCTATGTTTACAGTGGTCTAAATCATTCTTTCAAGTAAAATCAGCAAGGAATAAGGTTTTGGCTTGTGGGGTTTTTTGGTTTTGGGTATTGATTTTTTTTTGTTTGTTTGTTTTTATTTTTATTTTTATTTTTTTCGAAATTAAATCTGTAATACTCTCTTAAAGAAAGATGGCAGTTCTTTGGGACACTAAGAAGACGAACAATAGCTTTGCAGGCCAGACAAAAACATCTTTACTGCACTCTCCACATTCTTAGAGCTGAGATGGCGTAATAATCACGTAACATAAACATATGTCAGATCATTAATTTAAACATTGTTAAGTCTTTACATACTTCATTATTATTAGTCCATCCAACCTGACCATGAATGTTTCCAGGGGTGGGGGCATATACCACCTCTCTGGGCAATCTCTTCCAGTGTTTCACTACCCTCATTGTAAAAAAATTTCTTCTTGTATCTACTCTAAATCTCACCTCTTTTAGTTCAAAATCATTACTTATCTCAGCCTGTCCTTATGGGAGAGTTATTATATCCTTTTGAGCGTCTCTGTGGGCCTTCCTTCTGACCTGCTTCAACAGGTGTGTGTCTTTCCTGTACTGATGACTCCAGAGCTGAATGCAGTGCTCCAGGTGGGGTCTCACAAGAGCAGACGAGAGGGGAAGAATCACCTCCCTTGGCCTGCTGGCCGCACTGCTTTTGATGCAGCTCAGCATATGGTTGGCTTTTTGGGCTGCAAGTGCACACTGCTGGTTCATGTCCAGCTTTTCATCCGTCAGCACCCTCTGCAGGGCTGGTCTCAATCCCTTCATCCTCCAGCCTGTACTGATACTGGGGATTGCCCCAACCCAGGTGCAGAGGCTTGCACTTGGCCTTGTTGAACCTCATGAATTTCACATGCTCTACTTTGCGAGTTTGTCCAGGTCCCTCAGGATGGCATCCCATCCCTCAGGTGTGTCAACCACACCACTCAGCAGATGACACTCAGGTGTCATCTGCAAACCTGCTGAGGGTGCACTCAATCTATGTCATAGATGAAGATATTGAATAGTACTGGTCCCAGTACAGACCTCTGAGGGACATCACTCACCACTGATCTCTATCTGGATATTGAGCCATTGACCACTACCCTCTGGATGTGACCATCCAGCCAGTTCCTCATTCACTTAGCAGTCCACCCATTAGATCCGTATCTCTCCAATTTAGAGAGGATACTGTGGGCGACCATGTCAAAGAACTTCATTTTTTCTTTCCTGCATGTCCCAGAAAGGTACTAAGAACAGTGAACTAAAAATTAATTACACAGGTTTCATAGAAGAATCTTTCCAGGAAGCTGCTAGTGCTTTCTTACCCAAGATGTTTATTCAGTGGCAGTAGACTACCTTTCAGCTGAATTTGGAGCCATTATTTCAACAGCCTTTTGAATCTACTCTTAGCAGCTGCAAAGTCAAAATGTCACAATTCTGCCTATACCACTGTCTTCCCTGAAGATCCCTGGTAACTCTGCTGTTAAACTCTGCCCTTTTCAAGTCCCAGTTATGGAATTTTTGCCCCAACATCTGTGGTAATTGACAATTAAGAATAGCCTGATTTAAATTCTGTATTATAGTGATTAAGTTTTTTGTCTTGAAACATTTAAAAAGCAATTTGGAAATTAAGAAGCATATATAAGATGAAGTTATTTCTATAGACTACTGGAATGTAACTCATAGCTGTCTGGACAGGTGGTGGACATTGCTGGGTTATGTAGAGTGGAGATACGCAGACATGATAAACATGTATATATTTTTTGTAGATTAAAAGATTGAAGTATTTTTTTTTTTAAACCCCCATTTTACAGTTATAAAATTCATGCTTAGAAGGAACCTAAGGAACATGAAATGGGATCCAGCATACCAAGACAGTAAGATGTTGATCCAGTCCTGATCCCATCAACGCTAGAAGATCATCAGTCCTTTCAAAGACTTTTATCTTAAACTCATACCACACCATCTGCCCCTTTCTTAGATGGAATGTCCTGTGCTTTCCTGAATGACAGTGGATGGCTGGAGAGCCGGTGCTCACTGGTGGTATTTGCTGTCTTTGTGGTCCTACATCCTGTGTTCCTTTCAAGACATTCCACATCACTTTTTAGAAGAAGTGCCACTTTGTCAAAACAGCTTAACATATGGGTAAACTTTAGCTTGGAATAAGACAGTCCTGCAGCAGCCTCCCTCTGTCCACATCCCTCTTCTCTAAACTGAAAACTAATCTGTGAAAAAAAGTTATTTGTCACCTGCATTGCTTATTGCTTCTTTGGTATGGTTTACAGGATAGCTACAGCAATGTTTTTCCATTGCAAAAGGAAGAAGGATGTGGCAGGAGGAAGAGCAATGGCATGACTGGTTTACATTAGATTAAAATATTCATTGAATTACTTTTAGCCTCGTATTACACTTAAAACCAATTATTAGCCCTAAGCTTTTTCTTTAGAGCTCCTTCCTGGTTGTTAGTCCCTATTTTGTCCTTTTTTTCCCTTTTGAGTTTTATTTTATCATACTAGCTTTAGATTGTTTTGTCAGTTGAGCAAAATAATTCTGTCGGTAGTTGCCTTGCCTAAAGTGCTTCCTACTCATCCAGCTTGCTTTGAATGCAGATTTTTTGTGTGCTCTCTCTTCCAGCATTCAAGCGAAAAACCAGAACAGGCCTATAAAAGAATGTTATAGGTATAGCCTCCAAAGATAGCCAGAAACTACTGAACACTACACTTTGATCAGATCTTTTGTCCAGTCTTATTGTAAGATAATTTTAGCTGCAGTGCATTTCCATAATAAAGATATGAAATATCTTCCGCTTTCCATATCTACTCTACACTGTCAAAAAAGATGAGATGATTTTAACAGATCTGTACTTCCTTTTGGTATGTTTCCTATCATATTTCCTTCAGGCACTAATTAAATGATTGTTTAATACTTTTCCAAATATCTTTCTGGGTTCATTATGTACAGTTCTACTTTTTCCTCATTCTGAAGAAAAAAGACTCTACTGTTCTCCAGTCTTCCAGTGTGTACTGTCACATCTGTCTCTTTCCCCTCAGGTTGTCTTAGATAACTAATTGCGAATGATTCATGGATCACTTTTGCTACTTTCTTTAAAAGTGTGGATTGAAATCCATTTACTGTCTTGAATATCTTAAATGTGTCTCATTTTTCTAAGTGTTCTGTGACCTGTTCTTTCCTCTGCTGGCCTGATCAAGTTACATGCCTGGTTGCTATTAATCTTTTTCTCCAAAGGGTCATACTGAAAAGGCAGTAAATATTTTTACTTTATTAGTGTTATTCATTATTTATTCACACTCCCTCTTAAATAATTGTTCTATATTTCCTCTCAGTTTACTCCTAATGAAATATTATGTGCTTTCTTTTCATACTGCTTTATTTGTGTATTGGTAAGTAGATCTTAAAACATATCTTTTCTACATTTTTGCCTACATTCTTTTGCTGTTTGTTTAGAATTCCTCTCATTCTTGTGTTCCTCCTTCTACTTTTTTGTGCAGTTTTTTCTTATCAGTTTATTCAAGAACTCTGAATGCTTCTATGGGGTTTTCTGTTTTACTTATTATCTCCTCTCCATCTCACATTGCCACTGTCTGTGATACTGCCTATTTAGAATCTTCAAGCTCTCATACCTTTCTTTTTTCCATGTTCTATTGATCCACCTCATTATATCTCTGCATTATAGCAATGAGTCACTCTGGACTCCCACCTCTCTCTCTTGGGCATTTGCTTCTTATGCTGGGCCCTCAAAAAAAATCTATTGGGGAAAAATACGTAGGTAGGTGGAAGAAATGGTGGAGATGTTAAGTTTTAATTAATCCACATAAATGCAAAGAGATAACCCACTAGACTATTGTAAGTCATTCAGTAAACTTATTTGTCTGTGTGAATCAGTTTTGATTTTGCTCACTAATTGGTATTAACTTATTGTAATATTGCTTAATATTGCTTATGAACTACTTGTAAGTCATTTACTTGGAGTATAGTTTTGTATATCTTCTGGTAAAAAGGACATGGAGCTGTTGGAGCAAGTCCAGAGGAGGGCCACGAGGATGGTAAGAGGGCTGGAGCACCTCCCTTATGAAGACAGGCTGAGAAAGTTGGGGCTGTTCAGCCTGGAGAAGAGCAGGCTGCGTGGAGACCTCATAGCAGCCTTCCAGTATCTGAAGGGGGCCTACAAGGGTGTTGGGGAGGGACTCTTCATTAGGGTCTGTAGTGGTAGGACAAGGGGTAATGGCTTCAAACTTAAACAGCGGAAGTTTAGATTAGATATAAGGAAGAAGGACAGAGCCTTAGGTGACATGGTTTGGTGTGAGGTATCCCTGCCCATGGCAGGGAGGTTGGAACTAGATGATCTTAAGGTCCTTTCCAACCCTAACTATTCTATGATTCTATGATAATCTTGTGTAAGCCTCCAGTTACATGGTTCCTTGATTCTCAAATACATTTCAGGGCAGTCCTCAGAAATTTTTGATGCACACATATATTGATATTAGTTGTGGACTCATCACTTGCATTTCTGGCATTTTTTAAAAGTAAATTGAGAAGTAATATTTTTATAATGAAAAGTTTAATGGTTAAATTACTTGTTAAACAAAATGTTAATCTTTGAGATGCACAAGAACTAAATTATATGCCTTTATGTCTGCTTGAAGGCAATTCTAAGCTTCCTAACATGTATGAGAATCATAACTTAACTGCAAAGTGAACTCTGCCAACACATTTGAATCATGTGTTACACTTGATTACTCATAAAAATATCCCTACATTCTTCCTTACCTTACTACATGGACCTATTGTGGTCCCACATGATAGCAATTTCTTGCCTTTTAGAATCCAGTTTCCAAAATGCTGCCATAAAATTATCTTATCTGTTCCAAATATCTTTGTTGTTGAATCCCTTTGGAAAATTCCTCTGCATTTCCAGTTGGGTTCAATCTTGCCATATTCCAGTCTCTATCATTTCCCTGCTTTCATACATTCTTAGTTGCCTTAATCCGTCAACTATTTAAATACTCTCTTTGCGTTTTGATAGTTGTATTCTCCTCCTGGAGCTCACTTATGTCTTTGGTAAGCAAACTTCCATCCTTCTCTTTGAAATTTTTCTTGTACCAGTGATAACATAGCCATCAAACAAAGAAGTGAAATTAAAAAATGTTATAATCTTCTTTCTCAAAAAATATGTCTTCCTTGTAAATGAAATACCAGGTCATCAGGAATTTTATTTAAATGTTTTATTTATCACATGACTTTTTGAGATCTCAAATCTAAGAATTGAAGAACAGAAGAATAGAAAAATAGAAGGTTGCTGCAATTCTCACCAGAACACAAATGCTATTTTGCAGTTAGAAGTTTCAGGAGGATACTAATAAAAATTCATTTTCCTCTTTTTTCCTACCAAATGAACCAGATATTTTCCATTAGAGCACACGTGTATCTTCAGCTTGATAGTTCCAGAAGTACAGCAAGGAAAAGATTTTGCTGGAGCAGGCAATGGTAGGCTTCTATGCTGCATGGAATGAGTAAATAGCAGGCTTAAAGTTTTAGCAAAATGGTGTGATGTTGGGCCAACCACCAAACAATATGGCAATCTAGAGGGACTTGAAAACAAGTCACTCACATCATTATTTTCCTGCTAGAATTTTGGATTTATAAATTTTAAAGATGAAAAGTATTACTTTTAAGTTTCCACTCTAAAGTGGGAACTGATGTTTTCTGGCATTTCTTGGAGGCATATGGACAACAATTCTGGAGAGTAATTTTTGCATTTTTTTCTCTTGAAGACGATAGCCCATGGCTGTTAGAGGTGACCCTATGATGACAACAAGGAGTTATAGAAAGAATTAATTATTTATTCTAATTTGCTAATACCTAGCTTTGTCTTGAGCTGTGTGAGCAGGCTGTATTTGCTAACAATAAAATATTCTTCTCACTGCAGAAGCTTTCAGTTATATAACTTGTAGTCTGATCCATGTTGCAGGGATGTAAATGCAAATAATTCCACAGAGGGTAGCAACAGCAGGATACACTTGGTAATTCATACAAGAGTCTGAGTACAGACCCAGAGGGGAAAAGAATCAGAAAAGCATTTGCTTAAAAACTTTATTGTTTCACACCTGGTTCCAATGCCCTTCGTAAAACCAGTGCAGAGGTAATCAAATGTATGAAAAAGTTTCTGGATAAGCCACTTACATTCTCAAGTGCGGGAACAGGGCAAGCTTGTCACTAATAGCTTTGACAGGTGAGTCTTTATTAAGTAATAGTCTTTTGTGAGACCTATAAGAGCCAAGCATTAGCAAAATAAGGAAGTGGAAATGCAAGAAGAATGCTCTTGTGAGACTCTGAGCTTATGTATATAGGTTCAGTACACTTAAAAATAACAAAGATAATAGGTGATCCTAATAGCATGGGTCCTGGTGTTTGATTTTAGATTGCTTCTTCAGATCCCAAACCAAAATTTGTATTTTGCAGATTTGGAATACATTGCAATAAGAAAAAGGTCAAGGGTAAAAGTGTTTTGCCAATTTACAGCTGAGTTTCTCAGTTACTAAAACCTAAAACCCAACTTTTCAGTAGCGCTCACTGCCCTTAGACATATTTGAAAAGATTTCTCTCACTGACCAACTATTTTTACAGCAAGAGTGGCAAACTTGAGAATAATTATTCTTGTAACTTCCTTCTTTGTCTAGTACTGAATTAAAACCAGTACAAAAAGCTAAGCTATGTGCATTTAAATTTAGGCGATATTCTAAGATCAACATGCATTCCAGCTGTATGAAAATTCATATCAATTAAGCAGAGGTAGATGTGGCTGAAGGTGATCCAGCAGAGGCTCAGCCAATGCTGAACATGGTTATTCTGCTCTGATCTGCCCAAATATAATTGGTTTAGATATTATAAATTGTAGGGTCATAAAAATAGCAATGGTTTGATATTGTTAAAGATCTTGAGGTACTTGATACATTTCAGCAAATACATGGTATTCAAATTCGTGGGGAAGCCTGCACAAGCATGTCCAAATAATTAATAGATGTTTCCTTTGGTTATGATCCTATATAACAATGACCACAGATAATAGTTTACCTGATCTGCATCCCTCAAGTTTTAGGCCAATCCTGTTATGTGTTTGTTCCTGGAAATACTGAGAAGTGAACTAGTGACCAATATATGATTGTTACCTAGCTGTTCTCATTGTAAAAATGAAAAGCACCCAATATCTCCTTTAAAAATCTCAACTGAAGGTTTTTCTTTGATTTAATTAACTACTGATCTCAAGAAATGGTCCCAACACAACTTCTAAGTAACCGTGCTAATAGTACTTAATGTGACAGGATATATTTCAATTTATAGAAGCAGAAATTTACCATTTATTTAGCATAGTGCTTATAGAATCTTTAGCAGCATTTCAATTTACAAACCTGTCCATTCTGGAAATAATTACATTGTTTTGTTGAGTGCAAAACACGTAACCTGGTCTTCCTTTTCAAAGCTTCTCAGCCTTGCACCAGAAGATGCTTAGATGGATTGTAGCTCAACTACATGTAGAAAGCAACCTAAGAAAAAACTCCCAAGTAGGAGGAAATACTATTTTATAATCAGGTCGCTTTTCTCTTCAGTATTTGAATTAGGATCTGCTTATGCTTTTTTAAAACATTTCTAGTTTCAGTGTTAGGAAGGCTGTAATTTTGGAGTTCTGCCTCATGTATTGTGTGAGCATACAGCAAAATATGCAAAATACCTGCAGATACTGCCTTACTATGTTATTTGTTGAGTAAAGTTGTGATAGTTAATCACTTTCAATGTCTGTTTTCTGCCTTTTACCTTGAAATTCAAGTGCATTTACAAACACATTATTGTAGATATAAGATGTCTGCAGAAAGTAGAGATTCTAAAAATGGCAGTTTTGGTGATTTAAATAACTTTAGCTACACTTGCACAGTGAATACTGGTAGCAAAGCCAATTTAAAATAACTTTTGAAGCTTGGCTTTTTAGTTTTCGTAGCCAAGATGGTAGTAAGTTTTGAGTATCACACTTGAAACAGTTTGTAGGAGTTGGTGCTTGGCAAAATCCATGAAATTCAAATCAGGTCAAGGTTATACTATTACATTAGTGTCTGGATTGAAGATATAGGCTTATTCTATTGATTTAGTGTGCTAACTTCAGAAATTATGTTCTGGATCGAAATTTTGTTTTCAAACACACTTAATACTTCAGAGAATTTAAATACTGGGATTTAGCCTAAACTACTTTAACCAGCTTTAAGCATAGCTGAAAATATAGTCAAAGAGCATTACTAATTCTAATAAATAAAATTCTCAAGTTTAAAATTTTTTCCTTGTGCTGATACCAAATACAGAGCTCTACTCTTTCCATGCTTATAGTCCTTATTGCTGACAATTCTGTTACAGGAGCATGCTGTTGTTTCATTTGAAAGACATACTTTCTGCTTCACACTGTATTCAGGGCAAATGCCTGACTTTCAAGATCACATTGAACAAAATAATGATGAGCTGTTCCCAGAAGCATTGTTTGGTTCAAGGCTAAATGTCTTTTTATTCAGCATCCACTTTCTTATTAAACAAAAACAGGAGATAGATGCTTGTTTCACATACGGTGTTTGGTATTAATTGCTCTCCATAATAAAATGTTACTTTCTTTTGAAAACTGTTATAAGCATAATGATAATAAATCAAGGAAAATGATAATGCCACATTAAAAAAAAACCAAACCAAAACCCAACAACAAACAATGAACCACAGAAGAATTAGTTTAGGTGACTATGACTGATTCATTCTCCCTGTGATCCAAATACAAATCACGATCTGTTAAAGCTGAAATGAATTTAGAGAAAACCCTCCATACAACCATGACAGGTGAAAAAAAATCATAGAAGTTAGATGTACTTTGCATAAACAAGGATACCTACAATCTTCTTTTTTGTAGGTATGTCTCCTTGCTTCCTGTCTAATACAGAACCCATTTTGAAATATACGTTAGGATGATTGTAACTTTACACACAGAAACAATAAATGTGACTTCATAAGACTTACCTGCTTGATTTGCTCATTTATAATGTCATCCTTCCCAATCGTGCTTGTCTCTTCTGATATACTGCCTCTCATGAAAACTGTGAGCTCTGTAAATGTCTCTATAATGACTAGCTCACTGAAGCCCTAGTCTTTGATGGAAGATACCATAATGCAAATAATAAATAATAATAGTGTCTGTACATAGCTACAGCAAAGTCAGTGAAGCAGTACATGTTCCTGGATATATAGGGATTCTAATATATTGGATAGGGGTCAACTATTTTACTTGTATCTCATGGTACTGTGTCAAAACAAGCACTTGAGCTCAACTTCTGCAATCAGATCTATATTTGAATCTTTACTGACTTCAGTGAATCTCTGTGAGCTTATTGATGCACTCTTCCATATTTATTGCGTGAAATATTTTTATCCTTTGTATCTGTATACTTCAGTGATGTTACATGCACATTAACTACTCTCTTTTCTATAAATTAATGATAAGCAACATTGGAAGGCATCTTCTAAATAATGTATCCTGAACCCTTAAAAGTATATGCTTAACTCCTGTTCTTAATTCCATTTTATTTAAATACCATAACCTGAAATTCTTATGCCAGAATAAATATTGAAGAGGACTGAGCAACATTTCAAGCAATGTCTGCCAACATTTCCTGAAGGTTTGACCCTGCAGATTCTGAACTCTCAACACCTTCATTAGAATAACTGTGATGATGTTTTCAAGATGCAGTGACTGAAGGACCTGTGGTCTTAACTGTTTGGAATATGTGCTTCATTAGGTTAAAAGTCTAAACTGTTAGCATTGGGATGTCTCAACAGTAGTCATGTTCCATGCTCTGTACCTTGTTATAAGACTTTATTTTGTAGCCACACCTCTGCCAGACATCTTTAACATGTATGTTTCTGCAGAAATTTATGGTATTTAATAGAAACTACCCTTGCTTTCAAGCTAACCTAGATTTAAAGTCACAGAAAGAAATAATTAAATTTAATAGAAACTGCAACCTTTAAACAAAGATATATGATATGTGTGTGCCCATGTGCTGCACTTTTAAGTGAAACACTAAATAACACCAGGATTAGAAAAGCTGTTCTTTAATTTCAAAGGTTTGATTGCCAGCAGTGAACTAGAAAAGGAAATGTTTTCAATACAAGACTTTTTATATGCACTGGGTTCCTACATCAGACACCCTAATTTACATTTTGGAATCACTTTCTGTTCTGATTACTTGCTCTTGCTGAGCAGTGAAGAAAATGTCAGATTAAAAATTACAATAATAGAGCTATCTTGCCAAACTCATTGCATTCAGACAACTGCATGGCTTCCTCCCCTCACGGTAATTTGACTGAGAATATATACCCACTGTGTTGAGATTTATGAACCAGGAATGGAGCACAGAATTATTCCAAGAACTTGCCAAAATTTTGAAAGCAAAAGCCTTTCAAGTCTAAAGCAGTATTACTGTTGCTTAAATGCCATTTGTAGGCAATAAGTAAACTACTGCTAATGTATTTGGGTTCAGTATTTTCACTCTACAGCAAGTGTGTTAACATATAAAACAAGAGTAACTGGTCCTCTGGGAAATTCCAGTACAGCAGAGTAGTTATTTCTAGAAAGCTATTTTTATATATGGAACACTACTGGCTGTGTAGGCTGCTGTAATATTTTGCTATTAAGTGAACACATTGAAAGATTTTAATTGACATGTGATTTCAGCTGTCTTCCCAGGGGAATAGTGGTGACTTTATGTACTGATTCAGTTCATTGTACCTGTAGAACTGCTGTTAAAGGAAAACCAGTGGCTTGGATCTTTTGGAAGAGGATAATATGACTAATTTTTCAACACACAAAAAAAGAGAGAAGCCCCTGAGTACCCTTTAATCAGTGTGTCTTCTATTAACTTATTTATGCATTTCACTTCAAGAATTTTTACAAAGAAAGATTGTATTTTCTACCACCTTGTATGCTGTCAATGGTCAGAACTACCTTGACACAAAACCTGGCCCATTGTGAAACTAAGTTGTTCTTGCAGACCACTGAATAGTCCTATGTGGTAGCTGTGCTGAAGGATTCCTTTCTTACATTGAAATGTTCCTGCTCTTTGGATGGAAGAAGAGGATCTACTCTTTCTGTCCTGGTGCAGGGACTGAGCTAGATGTGTGTGAAAGTAACACAGTTAATTTTATACTTCTGTCCTAAAAGTGCTTGTGAAAGATGTGAAGGGTTAAAACTGCAACTGATCAAAAACAATTGAAAGCCCTTAAATTAAGTCAAGTTTGGTTTGACTTGCAAGATTGGCACTTTGCTTGTTTTTTGGGCAAGACACTTTTTGTTGTTGAACACAAAGGACAGGCAAGACACAATGCCTGGCTCTTCAACTCAAAAAACAGATTCTGGGATTCAGGTGGCTGGTGGCTCTGACAGTTTTTAGGATGAAAAAAATATCCCACAGAGATAAAGTGCTCCTTTAGATCAGATAACTTTTCTCTGCAGTCATTATATTAGGTGAACTCTTATGATTCAGTGAAAGGCTGAAGCTACTTTTCACATATCATGCCAGGCAGCAGTGCTATTTGTCTCTATTAAGACCACGCACAGCCTAAGTAGGATGGCCGTTTACTCACTGTAGTGCTTATTTTACTCTGTTGTGATAGTTAGCTTCCCCTTGCCTCCATTTTCTTCTTTTTCTTCACCCAAAATGCAAATTTATACCATAGCAAAATGTTAGTATAAATTGATGTCTGTGCATTTTTAATTTCAAGACCTATGTTAATGAAAAAATGGCACTCAACCACCTCTTAGGTGATTCCTGCT
>NW_009938543.1:20790-25018 GCF_000696875.1 Nestor notabilis
TTGGCAGCTTTTTAAACCCCCTCCCTTTAAACTGTGGCTGCTTGTGCTGTGTCTCTTGCTATGGCACTCTCTTGCTGACTTGCATTATTTCTTTTTTTCCCTGTGCTTATTTTTTCTGCTTGTAACCTTTCCTTAGATCTGTTAGATTTACCTCACATAATTTTCAAGGCTTTCTGTAAGTATTTACACCTTGGGAACTGGGCCATGTGCATAAAGCTCCCACATACTTCCAGAACAGGCACTTGATATTCTAATGCAGGAATTTTGGTCCAGTGATAGAGGTTAGTCTGAGCATTTTAATTCTTAAAAGACTCAGAGGAAGCCAAGCTGGACACAACTGGCAGAAGTTCTGAGCAAGAGCTCTCAGCTGGACAGAGAAAGTAGCTTCCAAATCAGTGTATTAATTATTATTAACAACAGCTAGTGCTCAGTGGTGGAAACATGGATTTCTTTCTGTAACTTGTTACCAACATCTACTCATTATCATGACAACCGATCAAGCTGAGATTTTAGAGGCAGTGGTCAAATCAAACTGTAAGCATTCATCCTTGGCCAATGTGCCAAGGAAAACAGAAATGGCACAGAAACAGAAGAGCTGCTGGTGACAATCTGAGCTCATTTCCTTCATGTGAATGCCAAGGCCGTTATGTTCTGTTGTATGGCTTGGAATAGAAAAAGAAAAGAAACCATGTCCCGCTGCCTCATGGCTGCAATGCATCCAGGAGTAAGTTTCCAGTAGTGCCCTTAATTGTGATCTGGTCTCTTTGGGTATTACTGGTATGCAGGGTCATCAAAGTGACCCGTGCCCCTACCCCTTAGCACTGCCTGCCTGTCTTTTTGTGCATACAGGGCAGACACAAGGGGTATAATATGGAAAGTTGGAAGGAGAATAGGACTGACTGAATTCGAGTGGTTTTCTTTGTGTTGCTTGGGGGAATCACTATGTGAAAGATATATACACAGAATATTGGATAAAGAGCAGGCTCCATTTCATCTATTAGCTGCAGAGTTTGTAGTGTACACTTTCTAGGTTCCCTTGGGAAGAAATGGAGAGTCTTGATGGCCAAGTCCCTGAGGGATCTTGATGGCCCATCACTCTAGAGTCCCTGCTGGAGTTGCCCCAGGTGATTCATTGTGCATGTCTTAAGCACCTGTTTGCAATGGAAACCATCACTTTGGGAAGTGCATGTGTCCTTCCAGTGACTAAAGAACAACATAAGTGACTGGCTAAGCAAGGCAACTAACTTTAACATGGAAAAATCTGCACTAAATCCTACGTTAATTATCTGCAAAAGGAGTTGTTAGTGTTATAGTACCATATACCAGGAACTGCCACTGTGAAATGCTTCTAAGTGTATCTGGTTTTGACTTTTCCTGTTTCTCTTTTTTTCCAAATTGGCCTTTTCAGCAGGGAGAGAGGTAAACCCCAGAGTATCACAGTACATCTCTTGAAACCTACCACTTGTCTCCTTCTTCTCTGTGACCACTTGAGAAAGGTCAAATCTTCCAGCTTCTATACCACTGGACAGAAACTGGACAGGAAAAGATATGAATTAAAATGAAAGAAACTAAAATCTATCTGCCCCATGTCTTTTTTCCTTATCACCTTTTCTTTGAGAAAAATAGAGACTTTTGAGGGAAAATCCCATCTACTCAAGTATTGACTGTGTGTTTTAAGCAGGAAGGGAAAAATGCCCAAGGTAGGTGTCAGACTTGGGAGCAGACTTGACATGTTATGCTTTCTATAAACTAGGAGTTTCTACAGCCTTTCTTCCTCCTTATTTGTCCTAAAATTTAGTGGAAATACTAAATATTAGGTTGTGAAATTTCCCTGATGAAACTGGGATTCTCTCTGAACAAAGTGCTACTAAAAATGTCACTATCTCTATACATCTAGAACTCAACTTACAGTGCTCTGGACATTTATTAATGCTATGGTAATACTGGAGCAAGACACAGCGTTCCTGTTTGGTATCTCAATGTTTGCAAAGTGGAAGTTTCTGTAGTTAAGAAAAGTCTTTTTTCCATGGCACATTATTATTTTTTTTTCCCAGAAGTTTGTTTTTGCAACAGAACTATGCCAAATATTTTTCATCCCCTGAGCTATACTTTCATATCTTGTTTTTTTTTTCCAGGTTGATTATTGAATTTGAAACTATAAAAATACAATTTTGAAAAACTATAGAGATAAAATACAGTAAAGTTTAAGTAATAAACAACAAGTTTTAAATAATAATACAAAATAATAATTTCAATGAGATCCTCTGTAAGGAGAAACTTTTTGCACTGATAGTCCACAGAATGCAAGCTCTTCTTTTCCTGACAAGGTATTATGAATAGGCATTTCATGAATGTCAGAAATAATTTGAATTCCAGCTCATGTTCTTTTTATTTCCGCATGTGTTAATATTCCTGGATTTAGTAGCTGGTCAATAGAAATTTCAGGCTCCCTTCTGTTTTGATGAGTTAATGCCACCAATAATAAGGCTGCGTCCAGTTTTTGTCAGTCAGAGCTAAGAGCTTTCTTCTCTGGTTGAACTGAAATCTCTTTGCTTATCTCTTATTAAATCTTATTAGTCCCCTTATTAAGTCTTCAATATAACCGAAATATTTCAAGCTATACCAACAACTGCCTTAAGACCTGAATAAAGTTTTGGACCTGAGTTGTACAGATGAGAGCTATGCTGAACTTTGGGTCAGACTTACTGTTGTGGATCTCTCTACAGAAGGAGGTAAAAAAATAAGCTGCAAGCACTAGATCTAAATGAATAGAGTACCTTCCCCTCTGGCCTCCACTGCAGAAAGATCTTAGAGCAAACTCTTCTGGCATATGCAGCTCATAAAAATTAATTCTTAGGACACTGTGGGTCAAAGCACTGACTAAAATTCTAGGCACGTTAGGTCATATCTATGCACAAAGCTGTACCCTTTTATGGCTGGAAAAAAGTGAGTATTTTGAGTGGCTTGTTTACAAAACAATTCCTCTGTGGAGTCCAAATTCAAATTAGATCAGATTATGTTGTTTTGGTTCAATTTGTAAACTTAACTTACAAAGAAAAATTATAAACTGTGTCTGAACCACTGCAGGAATACTCATCAAGAAGTTTCCATTGGGTTACATAAATTAGTTTTCAAACTAGTTTTGATTACATAGATAGGACAACTGTTTATAGGAAAAACTTCATTTTTAGCACATGCACTGGACCTCAGTAGCTGTGTTCATTGTTTGTTGAAAAGTGACTGGACATTAGTTTCTTGATGTATTTTTAAATGTTATCTCTCATGTTTTTTGTCTTAAGTTTTGAAGGAAAATTCCACAGAACTGGCCTGAAAATACTACATTTCTTTTCCACGGTTGCTCAGGTTCATACTAAACAATTTATTAGACCATTCCCAGCACACACCAGCTTTACGTTTTCACAGTATTAAGGATATAAAAAGACCTTTAAGCTTTATTTAGTTATATAGATCATACAACATTGGAGGTGGAGAATTAAGTAAATATGGATTGCACTTCCTATAAGGGAAATGTCTGGGCCAAGATTCACTCCTGTGGCACAAGGAGCTAGGAACTATTGTCTAATATTTTTGGTACCATAACACCCAGCTGGCTTGAGCCTACTCAGGACCTGGAAGGCTAGACTAAAAAGAAACAAAACAAAACAAAACAAAAAAAAAAAAGAAAAAAATTAGAAAATGCTATATAAAATCCAGTATCTACTTGTCAAAATTTACTTTTAGTTTCTTTATAATAAAAACAGAGAGAGGGGTAACCTTGTAGGACAGCTCAGGGAGACAGGTGCTCTGGGAGAAGGTATGCTGTGTGGAGCACCCACGGACGTTATGCAGGAAGGTAACACTACAGGGATGGACAGGCTGATCCCAGAGCCTTGTGTCCAGTTTAGAAGCCTGAAACTGGAAAATATTTTAAGTGACATCTGTAATTTTGTTAACTTTAGTTTTATGAGGAGATAGGAATCCTGCCCTGAGAAATAAGAATCTAATCGATGTCCCAGTGTTCTTTTATGCTTGGAAATGACCTAGCAACTACTATTACATATTGATTTATAAACCCACCCCCCAGAATCCAGCCCACCTCTAACAGATTAAAGAGATAGGATTTTCTCTTACTGAAGGTCTTTAAGTCTGAACCTGGAAGGCTGTATTTTTCAAGGAGTAGCCAAGTTCTCTGTTTAATGTGTCTTTCAATCAATACCTCTGAGGGAAA
>NW_009938543.1:25049-26072 GCF_000696875.1 Nestor notabilis
CTAAGGCATCCTTTTTTTATAAAAATGAGGTATGGACTCTGCCTCTAAGCATTCAAGTTTTCTCTGTGGGCTTTAGCTGGATCTCTCAGAAGAGATGTCATTTGCCTTTGTAGGGTAGAATCAAAGGCAAGAAAATTTCTGGTTTTCCAGAAAATAACAGTTACACTGCGTATGCTTATCAACACCTTTTCTATGCCACACTGTACATTTTGTCAGAAATAGGTTATATGCTTGCATTCCTGGATTTACTGCTCCTGAACTTCCTCATAGTGTTCTAATTAGAGATATCAGTCTACGTGAAAGCCATGTTTTGATTCCTTATAGACAAATATATCTGAAATAAGAACTTCTTATTTGAAATAAGAATCTTCTAGAGCAAAGCTTTAATGGTAGTAAACAGTCAAGAAGACAATTCTTCAGTGTCTTATTTCTTAGGGGTTTTTTTATAATAGTAGAAGATGTTTTATGTCTGTTAAAAGTTTTCTTCAGTTGTAGATGCATAAAAAAAAAAGGGAATAACTGTGGCATAAAACTGGAGCAGATTACATTACAAGTGTTTTTAATGAAGAAGGAGTCGCAAAATTAAAAGCAGATGTTTAGAAGAATGGCACATGCGCCTCCGATTCATGAAGGGGTAAATTTGTCATAGTTCAGATGGGGTTGAACTGCATCCAGGGGGTTGCCTGAGGTGTTGGCATTTTAGAAATATCAGCAATACGCCACAGGTTTCTTCATTCCTGTATCCATGACCTGAATGAGTTCAGATACACCAAATATGTAGATTGCCCTTGCTGCATGATGAATAGAAAAATATACAAGACATCCTTTAAAATCTGTGGAATTTATGCCTTCCATAGATTATTTTCACAAGAGACCAACGATTTTGTCAATATTTTTTAAATTGCTAATAAAATAGGCTTTTGGTCTAAATCAATCAGACTAACATGAATGAAAAACGTTCAGTGTTTTGAAGATCTTTTTTATTATTACTACATGCAAAACTGTCCTGGGTTCAGCTACAGC
>NW_009938544.1:0-3214 GCF_000696875.1 Nestor notabilis
CGGCCCGGCCCGGCCCGGCCCGTCACTGCGACCTCTCCGCCACAAAGAGCCCTTTGCTCATAATTCGGGGCGTTGTTTGTTCCGCCGCGGGTCCCGCCCCGCCCGTTCACCTCAGGGATCCCGCCCCGAGGCCGGCGGGAGCGCTGAGGTAAATCCTGCCCCGCCGCGCGGTGAGGAGTTCACCTGGGAGGGTGTGCGGAGCGTCCTGTGCTGGCGTGTGTGGGTCAGAGCCCCCTCCTGCCGAGCGCATGGCCATAGACCGGGATCATGTGGGAAAAAAGGCGTTTTCCTCTGAAATCCTGTTTTCCTTCATCGTGCACCTTCACTGAAGACGCAGATACAGGGACTATTGGAAACGTCAAGCTGACTAGATAAAAAAATACTCTAAAAGCCAAATTAAATGCACGTGTGTAAGCAACGTTAGTTCATCTGAAAAGAGCACTTCTGACCCCACCGCTTGGGCAAATTAAACCCTGTTTTAGGCCACCGCTGCAGTCAGCTCATGTGCCTGTTGACATCTGCCCCGCTGGCCTGTGCCAGTGTCTGCCTCCGGCTTCACCTGCCGCAGCTCAGCCCTCTCATCAGCCTGGACAGGCCGTGGCTTAAGCCCTTGGAAGTGTTTCTATTGTTTCCAGGGGATTTTGGATCAGGAAACAGCAGTATTGCACAGGAACTGTCCTCAGCAATGTCCTGAGCGAACAAAGCCAGAAATGTTGCCGGATTGCTAAAGGATTGTATTACAAAACCCATGGACATGGACAAAGTGCATGTTTTAATCACATGCTGAAAGGCATAACTCTGACCTAGTAAGTATCCCCGTGCCAAATAACAGAGGTTAGGGTTTAAAATGTCAAAAGTGCTTGTTTGACTTAGATTTGAAGATGCCTGAATCACAGTGATTCAGACTTGCCTGAATAATTTTACTCCTCAATTAAGTATAAGATGCTGAATATAAATAAAAGTATTTGATCTGAAATGAAAAGACGTAAATCAAGCAGATCTGGGTACCTGAATTCCCTGTTTTCCCCAGCCCCTTCCAACTTCATTTCATATACTCATCGGTAAAGGGGATCTTAAATCTGTTTTGTTAGGCTTCAGTATCAGAGGTGGTGCTGAAATACATATTCGAATCACTTCAAAGACATGTGTATTAAATGGAATCCATTAAATGGATTTTCAGGTCTAAATACTTGCATTTACAGGCATATTTTAGAGATGTTATTTAGGCATGTAAGTACAGACATGGATATCTGCAAATTATTTTGGGCATAAACAGTTCCAGGTTGCAAACATTCCAGAAATCCTACTGCTAGTGAAGCATATCAGATCAAACTCATACATTTTTTATGCTTGTTCTTCAGAAAACTTGTGGCAGCGTTTAAGATTCCTTCTTTTCATTTAAACTCAACAAAAAGAATGAAACTCCATTATCGTGTGTACAATATGTAGGAAGATGACACCTACCGGAGGTTTCTAATTCTGCAGTTCGCACTACATAGTTTCAAATGAGGAATAATAAACCCAATTCAACTTTGTAACACAAGCATCCCTGTACTGAATTCACTTCACTTACATATATATACACAAATCGAAGAAAATTTGTCCTAATATTTCTAGTGTTTAATGCAAGCTCAACTTCTTTGTAAATTTGGGCATTAAATCATAAGTGCATTCATATTAATACTACTTAAAAAAAGTTAGCTGGGGATTTCTGCAAGATCTTGTTCATAAATGAATGGACAAATTAAGCAGAAAGCTCCTTTATTTATCTATATAGATAAACTGTTAAGGGCAAACAGTCCTGAACTCCAAGGTGAAGGTTGTTCCACGGATCACTTGTGGCGGTGTGTACCTGACTTGGTAAGCGTGTCAAGTGTCAAGCCCACACCCCATGACAAGGCAGCACAAAAGAACATGCCCTGGGGAGCAGTTTTGTAATAAATAAGAACTTAACACTCAAAAATGCTTTCCAAATAATTTAGTGCACCTCCGATATCAGGTGCTGAGTCAGAAAGTTGCAGATCAATTTATTTCAGTAACAAATACAAGTCACTACAATCCTTTGATATTCTATGCAGTACGTGGCAGAAGTTTGGGTGTTTACTCTTAGGCACGTACAACCAATTTTAAGGGGTTTTTTTTGACAGCTCAGAGTGGTCAAAATGCATATTTTTTTTTAAACTATTTACATTTTTCAAATTGAGATGTTTAGAACGAGAGGAACTGCATGACCACACGTTGTCAGTGCAGCGTTTGGTAGTTTCTGTGAGCTACAGCTGTGTAAGTAGCATGTGCTGAAATCACTGCACATAAAGCAATCTTTGTTAGCTTACGGAATGGTAGGACCGTGTCATGGAAGGTGTCCCTGCCCAGGACAGGGGGTTGGAACTAGATGGTCTTTAAGGTCCTTTCCAGCCCAGACCATCCTACGATTCTATAGGACTCTCGGTACGTGCCTGCTGATGCTGCATTTAGGGTCTGTACCCATATACGGTGGCCACATCTAAACCCACTTTTTGACAAAACAACTCTTGAGTTTTTAGAACTCCTCCTTTTGCGTAAGTGCTGTCATGAGCCTTTCAAGCCAAAGGCTTTATTGGATTAACGCCAATGCTCACATCAGTATTACAAAATCACATGGTCTTGCAAAAGCCACGTTTTTGTAAGCAAAAAGACTAAACATGCAGGGGAGGTTTTAGAGTACTGTTTTGGTTTTTTTTCCTAACTGCAAGATCCCAAAAAGCTTTGAATAGACATGATACCTTTGCCTTCAAATACCGCATGTGAATTTTGCCTGATATAACAACAATACATTTTGTAAGCATGGAAACAGATGGCTGCTGAGAAAAGCAGTGCAAAATGTGCGTGTCAAAAATGTGTTTTAGTTTGCAATGAATGTAGCAATCCATTAACTATTTCCACATTTAATATCTCCTTCCCAGATACCTTGAGCAGTGAATTACCCAATACCATTTTGCATTCCTTATGTAAGAATAAAGCTCTGCACAGTATATCTTTAATTTTGTCATAACAGCTTTTTGATTACAATCAATCAGGACGTCTATATTTTGGACTGAAACAAAACCCAAGAGTCATGGAAGGAACCTTAAGTGGGTTTTCTTCTCGCAGGATGATATTCTAGCATGAAAGAGACCAAATTGTGTTTTTAAACAGACAAATACCAGTGGTTTATTAGTGTAGGCTTTGAGGGGTT
>NW_009938544.1:3226-29455 GCF_000696875.1 Nestor notabilis
GTTCAGCAGCGAGTGGCACTCAGCTGTTCTCAGGGAAGCTGCCCATTGCATCCTGCAAGGACAGCTTGTGCCATCAGTTCTGTGCACTGGAATGCTGCATTCAGGCACTGTCAGCATGTGCTGCTAATGAGAATGACCTGGCACCTGGTGCGTATAGAGGCACAGACTTTGATATATCTAAACTGCTGTTCTGCAGTGTGGTATCAATGCACTTTAAGGCTGGGTTTGTTCAGACTTGAGAAAACAGACTCAGGGGAAACCTTATCCCATGTTCCAGTATCTAAAGGGTGGCTACAAAGAAGATGGAGACTCCCTTTTTACAAGGAGTCACATGGAAAAGACAAGGGGTAATGGGCACAAGTTACTCCTGGGGAGATTTCAACTGGACGCAAGGAAAATTTTTCATAGTGAGAAAATCAGCCACTGGAATCTCCGCAGGGAAGTGGTGGATACTCCAGCATTAGACACTTATAAAATTTAGCTGGGCAGGGTGCTGGGACACCCACTCTAAGTCATTCTTTGCCTAGAAAGGTTGGACCAGATGATCCTTGACATCCCTTTCAACCTGGTGTTCTACAATTCTATGATTCTATGACTTTCACATGTGGCACTTCCAGTGTGGTACTTGCAAAAATACTTAAAGACTAACGTATTACTACTTAGGGTTCAATGGAAATGATTTACACACACTTGACTGTTTTTAATATAATTAAAGAAACCAGTAGTCTTTACCCAAGAGTAGTTTATATCTATGTCTTCTGAAGAGAAAATAATCAAGTCAAGATAGCATTTGAAAAGTGAAGGTAAAACCTGTCATGGGACCTTTTCAATATATTAAGAATTTCCCTATAAAAATCAGTGTGTTTAAGATTAGTTATTGTTTTAAGTTTGGTGTTTATTCCTTCTTTGCAGCTGAATGCCATGGGCTTAGATAGCATTTCTTAGAAGAAGCTACGAAAGCAGAAGGCAATTTACACATAGTGAATGTTTAACAAAACAAATCATAACAACTTGTTTGTGGGAAAGATGGATTTTGATTTCACATCTGTGTGACATGTCCGTAACCTAAGAGCACTCATTCTGTCTCCCCCAGTGGAGGATGGCAGGTTTATGCTTGTTATTTGAAGAGAATGCTCACTCAGGATGTTCAAAATGCCTCAAGAGTTTTCTGCCTTGGCAAAGCAAGGCACACACCAGAGAGTCAAGGCACAGGGATGAGTCTTGGGTAGTCCCTGACAGGAGCTGACTGACATCCAGGTGCATGAGGAAAATCTCCCAGTTCTGTAATTTTCCCCATATTCCTTTAATGACAAACTTTCTCTTTAAACAGATGACTGTGAAGAAATGCATTAGGCCTTGTTGTTCATGGCTTTAAAGTTTTCCATAAAGCTGTGCAGAGAAAGAGCCTTTTGGGTTTCTATCCTGAGAAAAAAGGGTGATAAGGTTATGAATTATGCTCACTGGCATATTTATCTTATTTCCTCACTATGACTATCATACTTAGCCAGGAAACAAGAAAAAAAAGAGACATGGGGTACATGTAGGGACTGCAGCCCCTTCCTGGCATCCAGGCCTCTCCATGGTGAGGACAGCAGACATGGACACCATCCAGCTGCCTGAGGTGCCATGCTGAGGACAGCACTCATTTCTGGATTCCTTGGCTCCGGCTCTCCTCTGTGCTGGGGCCATGGGGAAATGGGCCACTTCAGATCACTCCTCCCTCATCCTTCACTGACACTGGTCTTGTTTTGTTTTCCAAGCACATATGTGAATCAAGGTCTGTCTGAAGTGCCACACACAGATTGTGGCTTCTGCCACAGAGGCTTGTCTTCCGTTCCAGAGCTGCAGACTATGTGTTCCTGACCTGATTTAAAGAGTTAACTGCGCAAGCAAACAGAAAGAATGGGTAACAATCCTTTCTTGTATTACAGCCAAGTATGTGTGTAACTCCTGCCATGATTTTTTTCATCATCTTACTTGAGACAGGCAATATTATGTGCTTGCCTGTTGCCTCCCCCCAGTCCTGTTATTAATCTATGGTAGAAAAGGCAGCATGCTTTTACTACAAATCACATAGTCAAAATAACTCTACAATGTTAAAGTAGTAAAATACATTTAAAGTATCTCAGAGCAGATGCTAGAAATTTGTCCTAGCAAGCGATATTCAGTATTTTCCCAGATTTTAATATTAGTTTCAGTTCTGTAACTGTTCTTGGGTATTACTTCTTGTGAGCTATCTATCTGTTCAAAGAAAACTGTCTTTGTTAGAAGAGGTGGGAAGCTGGAAAATCCTGACAGGCAGTGCAGCTCATTTTCAAACACCAGGCAGAAGTTCAGCGATGCTGTGCCTGATTGAGCAGGAAACAAAAATGACTGTGATACTTTGTGTGAAGCACATGGAAAAGCAAATGCTGCCATCACAGCAGTTTCTCTGACCTCAGCCACACTTGGTGTTACACAGCTGTAAGTGTAACAAAGTGCAGATCCAGTGTTAATTTTTAGCCTAATTAATGAAAACCACAAATCAAATAGCAGTGCTACATACAGAACCTTGCTCCATAGGTTGTTTTTTACAGCTGAGGAGAAAAACTTCGGGGTGTTGGTTGACAAGAAGCTCAACATGAGCCTTCAGTGCGCATTTGCAGCCCAGAAAGCTAACTGTATCCTGGGCTGCATCAAAAGAAATGTGACCAGCAGGTAGAGGGAGGTGATCCTTCTCCTCTGCTCTGCTCTCGTGACACCCCACCTGGAGTACTACATCCAGCTCTGGGGGTGACAACATAAGAAGGACATGGACCTGCTTGAGAGAAGGACATGGACCTGCAAGTTGAGAGGACGCCATGAAGATGATCTCAGGGCTGGAGCACCTCTCCTGCGAAGACAGGCTGAGAGCTGGGCTTGTTCAGCCTGGAGAAGAGGAGGCTCCAGGAGACCTTAGAGCTGCTTTCAATACCTAAAGAGGCAAGAAATCTGGAGAGGGACTTTTTACAGTGGCTTGTAATGACAGGACAAGGAGGGGCACTCGTCATTATGTTTGTCTTCTGGAGCAACTGCTATGTGTACTGAAGCCCCACCTCTCGGGAAGAGGCTGGACATCCCTGCTGATGGGAAGTAGAGAAGATATCATTCATTTTCCTTTCCTTCCATATGCAGCCTTTGCTTTTCTTTTATTAAACTGCTTTTATCTTGACCCACAACTTCTTTTCTACTGTATTTTCTCCCCACCCTGTTCTGCCAAGCCAGCCAAGGTCAACCCACACCCCACACCCCCCACTGTCTTAAGACACTTCTCTTTGAAGAGGTGGAATCCTCCTCCAGCAATGCCAGAGAAGAAAATCTTCTCATTGCCTGTCCAGGGGAGCTGGATGCTTCTCAGCCCTTCATTTGGCTTAAGCTGGCTGAGGGGAATGTACCACTAAGGGCCAAAATAGCACCATCTCCATCAACAATGTGAGAAATGTTGAGGGTTTTACATGCTCATATAGGTGGCTCCAGTTCCCACCCTTTCCCTCTTAACTGTAAGTGATGTGGAGCACAGAGTTTCTTTTTTATGAACCAGTTTTGTATTTTAATATTGAGGCACTGAAAATATACAAATAAATTCTGAGCAAAATATTTTTAATATTCAATATTATTTGCATTAATATGTGCAATATGTATATGTATAATATGCATAAGATGAACATTATATGCATATATCATGAAGATATATTGTGTACTACCTTTGATATTGAAAAGAAAATGCAGATCAGTGTCCTGTTTTGAAAACACCATCATAGCCTTTTCCCACTTTTCCTTCAAGTTCATTAGTGCAGTGCACTTTGTGAAGTGTTTTGATATTTCATTTTCCTACAGAATGGCTTTAATCTGGAAAAAAATCCTCATAGTTCTGCTCTTGTGGGTTAGTTAAAGGGAGCAGTTATGAGTGCGCAATCTTAAGTGCTGCATTCCAGGCTTTTACACCTAAGAGAACTCCCATTCTTTTGTTTTGAAGATTGGGAGGAGCAAAGAATTGTTTTTAGAACTTAATGCTTAACTTCTAAACAAGGTTTTATACCTAGTTAGCAAATTCCTTGAAGCTTCCTAAGGTGATGTCGGACTCCAGCATTAGCTTTGATTAGAGCAACATCAAATATTTGTGTTGGAATCTGACACCACATGAACTTTGCTCAGCCCCAGCTTCCACAGCAATGTTGGTGTTTAATAAATGTTAATGAAAGCCATAGTTCCAGATTTTAGCAACACTGCTTTCCTATAAAAGCCACTGAAACTTGTGATTTAAATGTAAAAGCAGCATAATTATGACTCCTTTGGCTGAATGTCTCCTTTAGACTTGGAATAAATGAAACTCTCAGGTATGAAGACAAAAGGAAAAACTCACGCAAATCCTTATGAATCAAGAAAAAGGAGTTTTGCACAGCTTGAAAGCTGAATTCTTCTGTGATAGTAGAACTTCACATCCCAAAGGAAAACCTGATTTTAACCCACTTGCTTGATGGGCTGCATTGAGAACTGGAAAAGCCCATTCAGTACCGACACTTCAAAGTGCATTTCCAGGCAGCCCGATGATGCTTGGTGGCCTGGCCAGAAGATGGCAAGCGTGTTTTGTGGGAAGAAAGAAAGTGTGCCCGACAGCCAGGTGTTCTGGCTGGAAGAATGAAAGAATTCACTGTCAGGACTAGAAATGTTAACATTAGTTTCATTCTCTTTATAATGGTTGAGCTGTAAGATAACAAAAGATAATGAAACCTGTGGCAATTTGTGTGCAGGGGGAGGGAAGAAGCACTCGGGGAAGCGAGTCCCTCTGACCCCACTGGCTTCCCTGATGTGGGATGTGCTCTGAGTGACACAACACGGTGCCAGTCTTGCACCTCCTGCCCTGCATTTAGTGTCTGGCTCTGTGATAGCACAGTTCTGAAAAAGCCATGGAAGAATCCCACACAATTAGATTCCAAATATGACCCAACATCTCCTCCCAGCTGCGGGCTTTCTGATCCAGCAGCACTCTCACAATTGGCAGGTGTCTTTTTTTGCCTTGTGGAATTACAGTGAATTAAAATCTGCTGTTAAGGCTTTGCTCTGTTACTATTTTCTTCTTTCCTTCCACAGCTTTGGCTTGGTGAGGGGCAAGGATTTGCAGGCAATGACTTAGAAACTCTTTACAGTCTGGCACTTTCCCCTCTCAGCTATCAAAGACTGGCAATTTCTGAGTCCTGTCCAGACCTGCAAGCAGTCCTTTTGCTTCCTTAGAGGTAGAATAATTCTGCCTAGTGCTCAAGCCATTGGTAATTGGATAAAGCTTTTATTTTACCAACTAACTTCTGGCTAGAAGTGCAAATTTAGGAAAGCAAAGTACTTGCTTCCCAGCAGTGGCTGAACATTCAGTTTCTACAAAGCACCTAATCCCTGACCTGGCATTCCCCAGTGTGGAAATACTCTGTGTTCACAGAGAGGACTAAGTTGAAGACATACACACACCACTTAGAGCAAAATGCCGCAATACCCATAATGTCTCTGAACTTACAGGAGATCATTTCATAGTTTTGGACCAGGACTGCAATGCTATGCTATTCTATGCTATTCTGTTTTGCTACAAAGCATTGTTTCATGGTGTACTGAACTGGAAAAGGCATCCTGCTGGGAAAAGAAAACCCTGGAAGGAAAAGTATGTTTCCTTTCCACTGGCTGGGCAGTTCCTCAGTCCAGCTCAGTGTTTCCACACAAGCCATGTGCTGCTTTCGAAGAAATGTTCCTGGAATGACACCTGGAATTTCCCCACTCTGGCATGACAGTTCTTACAAAAGGATCATTATATGCACTGTCAGCAAAAAATTCCCATATTTTCCTTTCTGAATGCCAAATTCATGGTCCCTACCCAGACTCTTACCAAACAGGATTCACTCCCTACTGCTCAGTGCTACTGCTCACAACTTTTCTAAGTTGCGATGGATGATTCCAGGAGCAGCTCTGGCTCCTGAATGTTCCCTCCTACAATTCCCAGGTGTTTGGGCACTGTGTCTGTATTGATACTGTTTGAGCCATGCCCTCTCTGATCAACCATCTCTGAAATCCTTCCAAACAGGAGATGATGCAGAGCTCTCGCACTGTCTTTGGCAGGATTTAGATCATCTGGGTAGACTTTCCTGATCTGTTTGAACTGATCAATTTCTGTGCTGCTGGCTCCTGGCAACACGGTTCAGTGGCCTCCCTTTATCCCAGCATGGAGTTCATGTGGGTACACAGTGAACCAGCCTATGGACTGAGCATCCTGTCCCTGTCCCTGCTCCAGGTTAGTTCCCTGATTTGGATTATCACTTGAACACACAATTGCATCTGCTGGCCTAAGGAAACGCATGGGATCATGCACAGGAAGCAGGGGTAAGGACAGATCCACCTCACTGAGCAGTGGGGGACATCCTTTGAAAACTTGATTGCACTGTTTCTCATCATTTATGTCCCAAAAATGTGCAGTTCACATATGGAAAAGATCATAACTGCAGAAGCTAACAGTTTTGGTGACTGTTCCATGGTCTTTCTTGAACTAGAAGGGATATTGGTTGGGAGTCAGAACTGGACTATTAACAAAAGAAAAACATTGAAATAATAAACCCCCAATCCTGACCCCCCCTGTAATCCCTTTTGGTGAAGCTTTTCACAGGAAGAAGAAGTGCCATAAGTGTGACTTGCTGCTGGTGATTGGGGGAGGAGGGAAGAAAGGCATGGAAAGAGCTTGCCTGCATTAGACCTCAGAGCGATGCATCTGAATATCAGCGACTGAGAGGCTCATCCCATTATTATCTCTCTCTTTGCTGCAGATTTTTTGTAGCACTTTGTTTGCTTTTTTCCTTCCCAGAAGCTAGTTTAAAAATAGAAACTGTCATGACTGGAATGTTTTGCTGCTTGTGCTGGAAGATAACATCTGTAAGAATAATAAATGTGCCACTGAAAAACGATTCATAGGATGTGTGTGTGTGAACTTTGCATATTCTAAAGATAAATTAATCTCTATAAAATACAACATAATTGTAGCCATTGCCCACAGTCTGTTCTAGAGGAACTGCGTGTAGTGTTGGTGTTGTTTCTACAGAACTGGCATTATTTCTGTTTAATGACACAAAATCAAGCAGAGGTGTCTACATCTAAATGTTTTTCTTCAGTTCTCAAAAGAAAATGGTAAGAACAACTGCCATTTAACTTGCTTCCTTCTACTGTAACAGCAAGCATTCCAATAACAACAGGAACGTGTGTCAAATTGCTGTTCTGGTAACACTGTGGCATGTACTGCAGGGTCTGAAGACTGCACACTCAGTTCAATGCAGATGGAAGCTACCTGAGGGTGATCCCACCTTAGTCAGTGGAAATTGGCTGCACTGAGGAAGAGGATTTCATAGAATCACAGATTGGTTTGGATTGGAAGGGACTTTAAAGATCATCTACTTCCAATACCGCTGTCACGGGCAGGGACACCTTCCTCTAGAGCAGGTTGCTCAAAGCCCCTGTGTCCAACCTGGCCTTGAACACTGCCAGGGATGAAGCATTTGCAGGGATGGAGATTTGCAACTCTTCGGTATGAAATAAAGCCTGAGAGGACTTTATATCTCTGACATAAACATTACAGTGACAGGTACCAAGCATTACTTAAGTTAGGCATAATTACTTGCTTAAGAGAAGCTGATTTTCTTACCTGTGGTAGTTCTGAACCTTCAGTGCTCATGCTGTCTGATGGAAACCTCACAGCTTTCACCACATTCCTTAGTTTTCTGATAAATCTCCTCTGCAAGCCCTCCTTTCATTGTGTTCTTCTACCTGTCATCCAACAGTGGTCTCCATCCTGGTCATGACTCCAGTCACTGCCAGAACTTAGCAGCATTTTGAAAGGAAGGAATCAAAAATATATGCATATTATACCTGTACAAAATAACCATATTTGGAAGCATTTTCTTCTGTAGCTCCCATATTTCTCTGTGCTCTCCTTTTCCATTTACTTAATATAACTAAACTTTTAAAACTGTGTAGAGAGCATCTTTCTGTCAAATCCAGGATGCACATTGTGAGCTATCTGACAGTTATAGCAGTGGAGTAGGGAATTTACAGGTCATATAAACCTGGCCAGGATAAAAGTGTTAACCAATAACACATAGAGAATGTTCCTGGCTTGGACTAGGGGGATTAAACAACATGAGCTGATTATGCTAATGTTCTTCATCTCTTAATGTCTTTGGATTGCTTCACTGAAGTTGAAAGAAAAATTCACAGTGATTTATGTGGAGAGATATTTCACCCTTCATTTCCCAGAAAGATGTCTGCTCTATCTGGTAAGTACAGTGAGTATCTGCACACTGTCATTATGAATTTATTCTCTGTTCAGCCACTCTGTATCTGACAATTCGGAACACAACAGTGAACGTTGAGCTACACAGACATGCTGCTGCTACTAACCAACCCCTGCTACAAGTTCAATACACTGTTATTCCTAGCTCCAAATACCTGGCAGCTTTTGACTGTTACACTGGAGAGGCAAAGTGAGTCATTTACTCTTCTTGCCTCTGCACAATTTCTCGCTCAGGCTGTTTCCAAACTCCTCCAGTTTTCACATTATTTAAGCAATTAGCCATATGAAACCTCTTGTTCTCACTTCTCTTCCTCTTGTGCTCAGTTCTCTTTCCCAGAAAAGTAATATTGCACCAGATAAGTCCATTAAGTTGCCATTCTGGGACACATTGTCACCTCTGCTGCCCTGGACGCAGAGAGGTGGTGTGAGCAAGGACCAATTGCTGTTTTCTAAATGTCCCCCCTTTCCATGTGTATCATTATAGATGATAAATAAAGTAATAAAATAAGGTGAACTGTGACCAGGAAAAGAAAGAAAATGTCCTTCTTTAGCTATTAGCTGCTTTTCACCATCCTCTTTAATCTTCACTTACGTGAAGCAGGAAGATTAGCTTAAGCGGTTACAGGAAGAGTTGGGAGCCAGCAGAGTTTTAGGATTAATTTATCTTATAATGGCCTGTTGAAAGTGATTGCTGAGACTCTCCTGATCATTTTAAGAAGACACACTCCCATGGCTGAGTTCAAGGTGTAACATCTTGGTACCTTGAAGTAATGAGAATTTTGCTGCTGAATTCACTGGGCCAGGATTCTGTGTTAATGTCTCCTTCCATTTCTCCTACTTGTTTTGTCTGCTGGCACCAGTTCCAGGCTGGCATGTATTTCCTGGCAAGGTGGTTCTCCTGGGGGAGGGTGAGAGGGTTGCAGCTGCAACACTGTGCTTCCTGGTGTGGTTCAATGTCGCTTGACAGATAGAAGCCTTCAGAGCCCTCTTCCCCTTCTCCAGGCTTGCAGCTAAATAATGCCTCTCACCCATTGTCTTTGCTAACTCACCACGTATTGCAGAAACTGTGATGGCTGTGGGTTGTTGACTTGAGAGAAAGCCAAAACTCCTACTGAGGCTTGGCTCCCAAGTGGCAGGGCTCTAAGACTGCAAGCTGATGTCTCCAGTGCAGGTGGGCAGTGCTCTGCAGCTGCACGGACTGTTTGGGCTTTGCAGGCTGGGGACAGAAACACATCTGAGAGGTGTGTTATTAGCTTTGTGACACTGGGCTGTTAGACGGCTTCTCGAGGGTGGAGTGACCTGTCTGCACTGCTCACCTTTAGATATACCCCACACAAGCTTCTGCATCTTGTTAGTCCTTGCCCAGCATCTTTGTCTCAGCTACTGCGGCTTGGACTGTGGTCTGAAAGACCTCAGGCTGTAATCCTCCTCACTCCTGTTCCTCTGCTGCTCACCCAAGATCAGAACAGAAGTAACTGTAATCGCCTCAGCCTCCTGAGGTGACTGGATGGAGTAGGTCAGTTTTTCTCCATCATAACATGCGGCTAACCCTAACTTACCATGGATAAAATTACTGAGGAGTGTCACCAGGCAGCTTCACCTCTGCCACAGAGATTATCTTCTCTAATGTAACATATTCCTCTGTTGCTTTACCAGAACTAAGTAGAAAACCACTTTATTCTTTAGAAAGAAGAAATGAATATAAAATCCCACATTTTCAGATTGCTTTTAAACCATTTGAGCTGCTGAAACAATATCACTGGCTTGGCCACTGGAGCTTCATGGCAGGTAATAGTAGGAGAGATTTGGAATTAACTACTTCAGTATGGGATCTTTCTGACAGTAAACAACCAGGAGCACATGCCACCAGTTTAGAATCTGTAAAGCTGAAAGTCCACAGCAAGGGCTGAGAAAAGAGCTTCCTTCTTTCCCCACAGGGGTGTCCTAGAAACAAATAGGAACTAAGGTAAAACTTAAGATCATTTTCACATATAACTAAAATTCCTCTTCTGGTTTGAATTCAGCTGAGGCAGTAATGAATCCTTCTGTAACATCAAAAACTAAGTCTGAACAACTGCATTTTAATGGGATCTTTCTGACTCTGGTGACATTCCACAAAAAAATTCGGCAGTGACAGTCCAACATTAGAATATATTCCAGGGCAAGGAAATTCAGAGAACAGAAAGTTTGAATCCACCACACAGCACAAAAAAACCCCAAGTTTCTGAGTTTCATAATAACTAATCAAGTTGGCATAAAGGCACACTTTTCCTTCAGCCCGCTATGCACAGGGAAGTGATTACCTCAAAATTAAGAGTGTTTGAAGACAGTTAATGGTAAAGATGCCACAAACCTTCACAGGAAAAATATTGACAGTAGGTTTCACTCCTCCTCACCACCTTTCCTCCTCCAGAACTAGCAAAAATAACATGAAATGTCAAGCACAACATCAAAATAATCCGAGGTTGATTTGTTATTCCTAAAATATTTGTAGCCACATAAAACATCTTCTTTTTTTTTGCCTGCACATGTGTCTGGCTGATGATACTGTGAGGAAAGAGCTATTTCTAAATCCAGCTGCTTCTCTTGATGCTGTGGTCCAGAAGCATGAGTGAAGTGGGCCATCAGAGGAAGGCCCTGCTGCGCTGGTGAAGTTTCTCCTTTAAGATTCAATGCTATGACTTGAATTGAGAGAATGAAAAGGCACAAAAGAATTGGGATAGTGAATGCAGGAAGAAGGAAAAAGGAAGCTAATGGGGCATCCTGCAGGGCTGTAAAGCTGAGAATGAGAAATCTTACATTAATGAAGGTGACGGTGAAAAGGAAGTGCTCCAAAAAGGAATGAACAAATGACACCCAGTTTGGAAAGTGCGGGTGGCAGGAAGCACAGTGACACCATTAATCACACATAAAAGAAGTGAGGAGACAGGTATGTTGAGAAAGATGCTGAATTCAATCACTGCTGCGCTGCGTCTACGCAGTTGCATAAAGCCAGTCAGTGAAAGAATCTTCTTCTATGTAAAGGAGAGGAAATTGTCTTCATTCATGGACTTCAGAAGCTTTGAAAAAAGAGTGTCCCCTTTGTGTACACATGCACAATGGAGCTATATAGCAGGAACAGATGAATCTGGGATAAGGTCAAAGAAAAGCAAGTATCAGTAAATATGATGTTACATATGATATGATAGTATATTATGTTTATATATTTTTGCTGCTGAATCATAGAATCAGAGAATGGTTTGGGTTGGAAAGGACCTTAAAGATCATCTAGTTCCAACCCTCTGCCACAGGCAGGAACACCTTCCACCACATAAGAAAATAATTCACTAACATAAATTAGCACTATTTGATATTTTTTCTGACTCTTATTTTAAACCAAAATATACATAGAGTAGTTTGGGTTGGAAGGGACCTTCAGAGGTCTTCTAGTCCAACCCAAATGAAACAGCTCAGCTTAAAAGAGCTAAGTATTTATGTGGTTGAGGATTTGGACATGGATATGAATATGGAAAATATTAACCTTTATGTTTCAGGAGATGAGGAAACCATGGCTAAAAAGACATTTATCTTTTTCATGTTGTTGCTTAGTATCTTTCTCACTGATGACAATCAGATACTGGACAAGATAACCAAGTATCTGATGTAGCCTAATTTGGATGGTAATTCTCTAGGAATCTAGAAACAAGTTTTTTAAATCCATGTAACTGATTTTTCATTCAAATTACATTTATTATTGGAAGTTATCAAGTAATGCAAACTTTCAAGTTTGCTATTTTGAACGATCACATGAAGAACTAGGTGGTTTAGCAGTGAAATGTAGCTTCAGTTCGAAACTTGTGATTCTTTAGCTGTAGTGAAATGCCCATATCAGTGTAGAGAAGCATTTGCCCCCTGTAAAGCAATGTAGATTTCTCCATCATCTGTGGAGGAAACAAGCTTTATGGTCTACAAATCACCATCACATAACTATACAAAAATAATCCAGTGGAAAATCTCTACTAAGAGCACATATTCTTTCTCTACAAAATCTTCCTTATCTTTATCATAGGTATAACAAATGTAAAATTAAGAAGAAATGTTTAAAGTAAATGGGGAAAGGAAGAGAGGAATTTCCAAACTTTCAGCAAAAGGCCTGGCTGTGAGTGTTACTGTGTGACATGCTGTACCCTCTGTATTTGAGTTTGTAATTAAGTATTTTCTTTAGAGAAGGCTGACAGTTTTCAAGATCATGATTTTCCTCTATTGAAGAACACTTACAGAAGCTGCTCCTCCTTTGCCTATATCTGTCCCAAACTCATATGGCATTGATTTTGTATACTCTACAATGAAAACAGTAACAAGCCTAAAAATGAAGTTAGTAAGACACATTTCTCTCTGTTGCCCTGACTCCTTCTAGGCTCTGCTTGTGTGATCCCAGAAGGATCCACGCTTTAACTTTGTGACAGTTTTGAGGAAAGCTCTGCTGAGTTCAGTTGGATGGCTGCCTGGAACTGGGCTTTAGGTCTAAATTTGCTCCAGGATTCAGAGTAACCAGCTAAGAGGAGCTATTTCAGAAAAAAGGTAGAGTTCCCACTGCTAACAAGACCATATTGAGTATGCACAGAGAACTCCTGCATGGGGGGAATTAATCTGGCCTTCTCTAAGGATGCTAGAGAAGACTTTATGTTATTTGATCATTGTCTTAGGAAGTATTTTAACTGGTAAATGTATAAATAGAGAAAAGGTGATGTTCATACTCACTACTAACCAAAATAGTTTATACTGATACATAGCTTTAAGCACACTTAAATAAAGGGAATATTCTGAAACTTACCCAAAACATGGTACAGTATGTTTGTTCTTAACATCTCTATTTGTTACTACAGAGGGGTGGTGGCCTCTAGTGGACTCTGTATAGGACTACGGCAAAGCTGAGACTTCAGGGTAGATATAACTGCTGTTACCAGTTTTTAAAGCCTACTGCACACTGTGGGGGTGCTTTCTCGATTTTAAACTTGGTTGGAGGTATTTGTAGAAAAAGCTTTAGGTGCCTTGGACTCTTTTTACTCGATTTTTTAAAGCCATTTTTAGAAAGCTTTAAAGCCAGTTCAGGCTGCTTGGAACATGACCTACTGTGGGACTTCAGTGGCTTTAGAAGCAGGGATTAGCTGAAATACTTTCAAACTGGCTTGGTTTGTTCATATTATAGTAGATTTCCCAAGTGAGTGTGACATTTCTTCTGATCCTATAGGGGAGACCCCTATGTTTGATCATGTAATGGGATGTGTGACTTTGCATGCCCATGGCAGGGCTGTTCGTCTGTCCAGTGGGTCCAAGTCTGGGCTGTACACCCGTGTGTCAGATCACACTGGAAGGTAAGGCTGTATCATTAATCATGATTCAAATCTACAGCTGAGGGCTTTGGCTTCTGGAAGGTTCCCTGGCACTTGGCACTGCTGGGTGATGACCCAGAGCTGCAGAGCAGCGTGGCTCACCTGTCCCTACATAAGATGTGGCTGGCAAACAGATCACAGCATCTGGTGTATGGGATCAGAAAGCAGGAGAGAGTCAACGTGGCTGTACAGCAAGCACTGAGCTAGAAGTGCCACAGCAGAGGATGATGGAAAGGGAATCTAATGAGTAAGTCTCACATGCAGTGCATGGGACTGGGCAGGTCTTAAATCCGTGACTCACTATTAAGTGTTTTCACTGCGTGTAAAATAAAGTGTAATAGCTTCCTTCTAGTGAGAATTAATTCACTGATATTTCTCTACCTCTTCGTAAGTATCAAGTGCTATATAAATGTGTTATCAGAACGGCAAGAGGACAACTTGCTTGTGAATCCTTGGTTGCTGCGTATGTTTACCAGTAGCATTTCAGAATGGTTTCAATATTAACGTTATTGATAGGATAGTCAATGCCAGACTTCCCTGGCACTAAGCTCTCTGAGATAGGGCCTTATTCCCTCACATTTTAGCAGCTGCAGCAATCACTTCTGTGGAGCTTTTGAACCAGTAAGACAAATAAAAACGTAGTGCTTGTAATTTAATCCTTACAGATGATTACATATTATATTCTCCTAGATGTATGTTCTCCCATACTTCTACCCACAGAATTTTACCTATTTGGTATTAATTCTATACCTCTGTGTAATTGGATCCTTACATAATATCTTTCTATATACTGAGCCAAGGTTTTCTTCTTCCATTTTGTGATTATAAAGGAATCCTAGACAGGCTGTAATTTCGTTTGGTTGTTACATCTGCTATTGAGCAATTCCCTTCCTGATGATTTGCTGAGAACGCAGTGGAAAAAAAAGAGAAGTTTCAGTTAGATCTTCTAAAGCAAGAGAGAACATGCCCAGAGGTAAAGTGCATGCACAAGTAGAATTCAAAACAAGTTCTGTAACATATTTTATACGTAATTTCTTCTTCTATATGAGAAATGCAAATTTCTAGATGATCCTGGCTGATTGCAGCACAGTTGCATAGAGCACGCTTAAGGGATCATGAAGATCTGATTTTTTCTCGGTTGGATTCTTGGCTCTTCCATTTTCTTTTACAGTAAGATGCTTTTATGGCACAATAGCAGAGTAACAAGGCTTCTAAAAGGTGTAGCCCTCATTTCCCTGAATTGTACAGATGTTCTATATTGTCAAGGGGCCTTAGCATGATAGAAAAAATAAGCCTTTGATCTTGGTTTTGCCAAACACTAGCAATACGTGTGGTAGAAAGTTAATTAATTTCAGTGCTTAAGTCTTAGGTCTGTATTTCAGACCAAATGCACTCAGAAATCCATTAAGATGGAAAGTTTCATTATCTAGACAGTTGGCAAATCTGGCATAGTCTGTTCAAAACACTATTTCAAGCCATTTTCAAAACACTGTTCAAAACATTTACTCATTTGATTCCAAACAATATTTACAAATAGAGTTGCAAAGTCAAAATTGGCACATGTGCTACCAGGTTACTCTGCAAATACCTCTGAGCTTCAAATTAGAGTACACATACACTAAATTCCCTGTGTCTCAGTCACTATCTGATCTTCAGATCTACTGAGGATCCCCCTAGTGTCACTGGAGGCTGATGAGAACTGTAACATTAAGCAAACCTAAAAGTTGTGTGCGAGCAGTTTTGAGGCCTTCCTGCCATACAGTAAAACCCCAGTCTGGGCAATCACCGTTAGTTTGAATGATGCTCATGATACAGTAGAGTGGGGGTTTGGAAAGCTCAAGACTAAAGGTTACACAGCAGTAATTTTTTTGTCTTTTTCTGTAAGCTTCTAGTTATTGTGTTCACCATAAAAGCCTTGAAAACATCACCAGAATGTCATTTACAAGCCCCAAACTCCCAAAGAATAATAAGAAAAGGAACCTGACCTAAAAGGTGTCTTGTAAAGAGGAAGCAGAACAACTTTCTAAGTAGATCTGTGATTTAGGTGCAGGCTGTAGGCTCATTTTAAAGTGTCCAGTGTCTCCCATATATTGAACCCAAGTAAGAATTATAGGTAAGTGGGAAATGGCTGACAGAGACTGGATCGGAATAAAAAATTATGGCAGCATTTTGATGCTAATTCTCTGAAGCTATTCCCAGTTTATAGTTGTGTTAACAAATTGCTCTTCTTGTACTCTACCCTCAAAATCCTGTATGTGTGTTTATAGATCTCTTTGGTAATGAAATTATCCAGCCCCAGAAGTGAAAACTGCAACTTTCTGTGCTGCGGAAAACTAAAAGCAATTTCTGCTGTTGGGAATACAATATTCTCCTGCTCTGAAACTCTTCACATACATTTTGTGGTGCCCGATACACGCTGTCAATTTACCAAAAAAGGTCCTTGTTGAGCTCATATCCTGGTTTTATGGGTTACGTGCCACGTTGAACAACAAAGTCTCAACTCTCAAGCTTATTTGAACCTGTGCCTTGTGAAGTATTTCTTTAATAGACAGCATAGTAAGCTTGTAGGATTGCTTGAAGGAAGAGGTGATGCACACAATGAACATATGTGCACGTTCAGTACATGTTTGCTGTCATACATATTGGAGAGTTGGTTCTTTCTCCTTCTATAACAACATAATCATCTGGCATATAGGAGAGAGACATCTGGGAAAGCTGTGTTGCAACGACTGGTATTACCACTGCTCCGTTACCGATCATATAGTTTGCTTGTAGCAACACCAAGAGCAAAACTCCTGCTCAGGATTCCACTTGTACTTCTAAGTGGCATTGCAATCTCCAATTTGGAAGCTGCTTCTCTGGCGAACACCACATCTACAAACTTCCTACAGACAAATACTTGCCTTGGTCCCATAACATCATGTCTGCATTACCACCTATTTTTGTCAAGCACAATGTGCTTTCAAACCCTCCACAGGAATAATTTTGCAAACCAATTAAAAGTCACATTTGCTAATGGCAGTGCAGCAGAAAATAACAGCACTTGATATCAACAAACAGCTCCTGTAGTGCATCATGACCAGCAACTTTTGGAAAAGGAGTTGTTTCTCCACAGGCTGCAGTTCATGCACACAGGTATGGGGTTTTTTTTCTGGCCAAAATACACTGTTTTGAGAAACATGTCAATTGGTCTTCAGATAAAGATCTGTACTGACAAAACAAGTTTATATTCTGGACTAAGTTGAGAGTGAAAGTGTGAAACAACAAGATAAACATGGATTAAGTCTGTCTGGATTTACTTTCTGCCACGTGCCCAGTACAAGATGCATGATCCCTTGTTCTGCACACACTGAGCCCATGTCCTGTTCTCCTGTGGGTTCATTTCCTGCTGGAGAGCAAGCACTCTGCTGACTGGGTTTAAAATCCTGCCTGGGGACTGCAGTAGGAAAAGCGAAGTAAAAGTAGAGTAGCAACTGAGGACACGGTACGGTATCCATTACTTAAAAGGTGGTTTTGAGTAATACTCATCTGCTAAAGCTTATGCATCTGTAAGTTAAACATTTAAGTCATAACCACTCCCAACCCCCTTTACAGTACATACTGATAGCCAGGCACAAGCCGAAGGTAGTTAAGCTCATCAGACAGGCCCCTAAGGTGAGTCAAGTGAATGGCCTTACAGAGGTGTCTGCCTCCCTTCCTCTCTACCCTGGGAGCCCACCTACATCTACACACAGACACCTACACCACAGGTACCAGCACAGTATCTAGAAAGTTTGATGTCTAATCAGAACTGGTTGCTTTAGTCTCTCTTTATAGTCCATGGAAATCTGAAGTTCAGGCAGTAAAGCCTGGGAGGGAAACTATGTATCAGATAGACTTAAGGAGACTGACAGAAGATATACGAGGGCAACAGAATCACAACTGTAGAAGTTTATGTTGCTGATCCAGATCATGTCAGCTTCAGGGAGTAAGAGGTGAACTTCGAAGAGGCAGCACAAAGCTGAAATGCAAGAAACAGATGCCTGGCAGAGATCCTTGAGGTCTGGGCAATATTAAAGCAGAGTAATAAAACAAAATCAATAGCTTCTTGTATTACATAGTTGTAAAGAAATCAGGCAGGACAGACTCTGCTGTCCTTGCTGCTTGCAAGCAGTCTTAAATGCTGAGGAGCATTGTTAGGATCAAAGTTTTTTAACGTAAGATCTTTCTCTCTTGTAGTTGTGCATGTGTATAAAAAGACAATGGAATACAATAAACAATAATGGAAATATAATCTTGCACTTCAATATCCTGTTAAAGCGACACTATAAACTGAGCTATGGAGTAATTAGACTGAAGGGTAGAAGTGTCATAGCTCCACTGAGCTTATTTGCCTTGGGACATCTACAAGTTTGGCTCAAACCAGCTGTTCGTTTACCAGATACAAATATCTATGTAACACAAACCTCCATCAAGGCAATTTACTCAATTCCCATCTGTTATTTCTTTTAACAGAAAAATCTTCTTGAAAAGAATTCCTGCATGGTATTGAAGTATCCGAGGAAAACAGGTCAATAAATCAATAAACATGTCTTCAGCTCTTGCAGCTTTTATGCCCACATGCATATGCTCTACATTTAATTCAACTCATACTTGAAAAGAAATGAATTCAAAGAGTATTAGCCATAGACTGAGGGCAAAAGAGAAAAACAGGAGTACAATACTGGCCTATTGCATTGGTAATAAATAGACTCAAGGCTGATCTGTCTTTCTTTTTTCTTTAAAGAAATTGAAGCCACAAACAATTCAGCCACCCCCAACAGAGGCAATTCTCTGTCTGAGAGAACAGGGTCGCTTTATTCAGCACTAAATTCTTCCACAGGTTATCAAGGTGCTGAAAAAACAAACGAAATATAAGTGGTATAAAAGCAAAGTAAATCCTTGGATTTCACAAGTGAGATACCGATGACTGGCAGCAATCATCCTCTTTTATTACACAGGACTATCTGCTTGTGCATCCACTCTGACATCTTCCAAACAGACCAGAAGAGTTGGTTTTGACATTGCTCATGCAGCCTGTTGTCTCTCTAGTTCACAAACCTCCCCTTTGACAGTGTTTGATAGCTGACCTTTGCATGAGTCATAAGAAACTCCACAACAAGTACACATGGAATAACCTGCTTTCCCTGTAAGTGGCTTGTGACTAAGGTTTGGCTTCAGTCCTGACTCATAATGTTCATTCTCCTTTTCAACTTTTTCACATTTAATTTTGATAACCATTCTGCCAAGTGTCTTACCTTGTTCTGACTCTTTTCTAGCTCAAAGCATTTCCTTAACAAGCTTGCAGAGGACAGATTTCATACCCCACATCTTGTTTTATAGCAGTGCTCTCAGCAACAGCACAGTGTAAAAAAGGGCAAGGGTGGGCCCCAAGGGAACACAGGGAACAAAGCCAAGATAGACTGCCCAAACCCTCCTATTTTGCTGCAATGAACATTGACAGTTTTCTGCCCCTGCCTGTGAGATCAGGAGGAAAATTCCATCTGTCGGCTGCTCATCCAAGTCTTCTGGATATGGCCAATGTATCCAAATTTTGGGAAAGAAACCAGGTTCTTTCTTTTATTTGTTTAGAAAATATATGGATCATTATTGCAATTATCACCTAAAATACTAAATCATATCAAACTTTCGCAGAATACAGGCTAATACTATAAAACACAGACAACAGTCATACCTTTCCTAAAACTGCTGGGTACCAGCTTCACGGGGTCTGTTTGAATTCAGTGCCAAGGGGAGGCTTCACACCTTGCTTCTGGGAACACTGCTGTACTTACACCAGCTACAGCATGTGCACTCTCAGGGATGTCAATACTGAACCCTAAGGAACAGTGTAGTAGTGCATCAGTCTCTGTACCCGTACAGCTACATCTGACAATTAAGACTATTTCTAATTTGACACAAAATGATGATATTCAGGCTGTGAGACCAGTGCAGCCACTGCAAAGCAGAGACTTCTGGTCATTACTGATTTATTTCACATTTGCATCTGGTTTTCTGGAAGTGCAGGAGTTTCTCTTTACAATCTCTTGTGGTCTCCTCTCATAGTCCAATTTGATAGTAGGCTGAATACAATATTGAAAACATCTGGCTGGAGTTACTACTCATCATTATCTGATCTGCACAGGAGCCAGTGATGCAACACACCCTATATTCATATTCACCTCTATGAGTGGCTGGTTTACTAAAAAGTTGTCTATTTTGTAACTCTTTTTCTTAAGAATAATTTATTCTTAGGATTTAATTTATTTTCTTATTGCTCAGGGAAAGAGGAATCAAGACTTGCAATTTTTTTTTAATCTCTATTCATCCATGTAGAAATGAAGTGGTTAAACAAAAACCACCATAACATAAGAACACGTATTAAACCCACTATTTGGTGTGATGGTGGGTTTAGCATTTGACAGTCACTTGCACACCTGGGAGATAACTGTATCTCTGCAGCTATTATGAACTGCCTGTACCTTTTTTCCCACTGAAGAAAGAAGTATTAGTGTAAACTATCATCAGGAGCTTACACACCATCTGCTTCTGCTTCTCTTTCCTTTTCACCTTTCTGTTATTGTACATCTCTGTTTTAAATAGATTTATATATCCTCTATAAACAATGAAATAAATGGAGCATCTTGTGTGCAACAGAACTTTAGAAGATCTCACTGGAACAGGGCAAGTATTCTGAAATTTAAAATTCACCATCACTCTCCTAATGAATTAATCCAACAGTTAAATCCACACAACAGCTATTCATTGGAAAGTTCTGAATGTGGATTCCAATCTATTCTGCTTATTGGCTGGTTTTCATTTGAGTGGATATATGCATGGGACCCTGTTCAGGAAAGAGTTCATTCACTGCTTTAGAAGACTCCCAAGCTTCCAGACAATGAGGATACAAATAATTTTACAGTACGATGTTGGATTTTTTGGCAGTTCACACATGCTTATTTCCTTCTTGAAAACTATCTGTGTGATAGACTCAGCTGATTGGCATCTTAATTTGTGTTCACAGAACTTGACATATCTTTTAAGAACTTAATATGACTTTTATAGTGGAATTCTAAAAATGAGTGGAGGCTATGAAATTTTACAGTTACAGGCAGGGCCCATCAAATTATCGCAGCATATAATCATATCTGCCTTTGTGTAACAAGGCAGCTTCAAACAGCAACTTATCTATCAATAAATGAGTAAATGGAGACTGAAAATCTTACACTGGGAACCTCAATGCCAGGTGTTTAACCTGCTGTGGTTACTAAAGGAAACAATCGGAAGATGGAAGTCACAACACGCTTTTCCAACAAACCACAAGGGACAGAGGAGAAGGATTTTCAAATACATACTTGTCCCCATGAAAAGAAAATTAACTGCCATATCCACTATGTTTTTGATGGTGTGACGGATGCACTCGATCCCTTTAACCAAACTAGCAATGGTTTCATACAGGCTCTGAAGGAGATAAAAGCCAAGAATTCCTCCAGGAATCTCACAAAGGGGTAGAGTGACCCAGTGAAGCACCAACGCACATGAGCTTGGAACACTGGTAACACATGAATAGCAGGTGGTTTTTCCAAGACTCATTTGCCGAGGAACAAATGCAATTGTGGGTACAAGAAGCCTTGTGCATACCTTTCCCATCATATGCAGTTTCTGTGAACAACTGCCCAGGCTGCCCTTTCGGTAGTGTTTAACTCTTATCTTCTATCACTAATTACCTTTGTCCAGTAGAGGTAGAAAGGATCAAGGGGCAACATGGTTAATGCTGATGGAAATGTTTTATATAGCATAAGGGAACGGCTGCTTCAGACACAGCAGAAAATTATCAAGATCATCTCATCCATTTTCCACTGTAAAGTGGTGAAGGTCTTCAAGGTCCTAATCCAGCTGCTTTGTAATGCTTTCAGAGCTTTATCTTGTTCCCTTGCATCAAAGGAAAGGTACAATTTCCTTTGCATGACACACTACCCCAGCACTCAGGGGCCAGATGGAGGTGCTGGGCAAAGATGCCTCTGTGTGTTCACCTGACTCCAGAGCTGTGCAGGAGCTGCTCAGTCCTCACAGCAGGTCAGCTGCTCTAGTTCATGCTCGGCATTTTTATATACCCCAGAATGAATGTTACAGACCTTACAGTATGTTCAAGTACTCCCTGATGACAGTCTCAGCTTTACATTGATGCAGGAGATGCTCTGTACAGTGGACATTCCCAAAGGCAACTTTACACTCCCTAGTCCTTTTCCTTAGAAACATATGGTAGAAAACAGCTAAGTGGGCCCAATACATGCAAGCTCCACTGCTTTCCTTCAACATTTCCTACTCTTTTGGAACATATCTCTTCTTTCACACCTCTTCCCTGATACATTTTAATGCAGCTCACTGACTGCAACAGTTCAGCCCTCTCACCTTACCCAAATGAATTCTATTAACATAAGAATTCATTTGGACTCAAAGGATGTACTGATCTGTCCTTTAATACTTGTGTTCCACTTGTGTAAGAGAGAAAAGGGCAAAGTCTTCCATCGTGTATAGTGTGAAAAACTCCAGGACTCACTTGAAGAAATGCTGTGCATCCATGTATTATAAATGTGGGAGGAATTATAGTAAACACCTACTTTCCTATCTTCTGAGTTAAAAGAGATGCTAAAAGCTTGTCTAAGCTGAGGCTTCACTTAACTGTTAGATGAAGCAGATCGCATCCTTTAGAATTAACCTCTAGAAAGTTGTTGCAGTTGTTAATTATTCTTACTGCTAAAATGTTGTGCAGTACTCAGATTCTGCCTAGTTCCAGCTTCACGACTTGCCATACATCAATATACATCGATGGGTGTCACTGTTATGTATAATTTTATTGTGTGCTGACAGTGTTCTTTTATCAAGCAAGTTACTCAGAGACTATGTTTATCCGAAACCCACAAACTCCCACTTAATAAAGTGAATAAATTGATCTTTGGAGCCTCTTGCCAAGAAGCATTTTTTCAAACCTTTAGTAATTCTCCCAACAGTTTTTTGAGCTATGTGTAATTTATCCTGGACTGAGAACACTGCTTTCTGAGGACACTGTAGCTGAATACAGTATTCTAAAAGCAACTACCCTGAAAGACAGAAAAAGTGTAACTTCTCTTGTATTTGACAACCCCATGTTTATATATCCAAAAACCACACTATCCCTTTCAGCTATACAGTTCCAGAGGGAGCTTACTTCAGTGATTGGCTGCCATGATCCTCAGCTTTGTTTAAACCATGCAGTGGGCCCGTGTGCTCCCCGAATGTTAAAAACAGGTGAATAATTCACATGAACAAGATGAAGACCAGAAAAAGGCATTGACTCTGTGTAAGCTCACAATAACTAAAACATCCCTGTGTTATCAACAGTTTCCAGCACAAATCTAAAACACAGCCCCTTACCAGCTATTATGAGGAAAATTTACTCTATCGAAGCCAAAGCCAACACAGAGTCCTAACCCCAAAATGATATTCAGATAATTTCTAAGTGCTTATTAGTACAATAATGCATATGATTGTATAAAGCTGTTTAAGGAGGGAAATGGTGATGATCAGAAAAATCCTGTTTGCACTTGATCTCCTACAACTTCCCAAGATTATTTTAACTCCTTCTTTTCTCACTAAATGACAAGATCTTACTCATTTTCACACTATTTCAATAAGTAATGATATATTAAGCTCCCAATCTTGTCTCACATCCCTATTTCAGACTGTAGATAGGATTTCAAATTTTAGCAAGTGGACAATGTATTTCAGAGCTCTTTTTAAGTGACCATCATGTTGTGTTCTCTGTGGACTCCTCTGTCTGCCAGCACACAACCACCAAGTCAGCAGGACCAGAAGAGCCACGTCTTCTCCAGAAATATGAGGCAGCACAAAAGTATCTTGTCCCTGCCTCTCTGGAGCTACTTATCTGCAAGTTTCCTAGAAATTTTGACCTGCCTCAATATAGTACTTTACTGGAAAACCAGAAACAGTTCATAGTTACAATTTACGGTATCAAATATTTACCAGCCTTTAAATCTTGGTCTCACCTTAGCTAACACTGCTTACCTCTACACGGGGTGGAGAAATCGTGTTACTCTCTCCACAGAAAGTTCCTTCATCACTAATGTGCTCTTACTTCACCACATCAAAATGAAACTACTAAATGTGCACCCAGTATTTATATAGGATGACGGATGCCTCCTATTTCCTGCCAATCTCCACAGAGACTTGTCTCTCAGCTCTGCAGTCCTTAGAAGACCTGTTAAGGATGGCTGCTGATTTCTGCATAAGATTTTAGGGCTGAACATCACCAGATTTTCCATGTAGTGTTTTAAATAATTTCCTCCTACTTCTAGTGTATATAAACCAGCTTTACTAGATTGGTTGCTCATAAAATAAATCATGGTAGGAGAAAATTAATCTATTAGCAAGAAAACTGAGAAAATACAGCGAAACTTCAGTTTCCAGAACACTGTGAGAAATATGCATTGCAGCAGGCTCACAAGCTCTGCTGGAGTGTCAGGGACTAATGGAAGTTCCTCTACACCACCTTCTGAACAGAGCCAGTCTGATCAATTGAACTGTCAGTGTAGCCAAGGGCTTCAACATCATTTTTTCACAAAATAAAAGTTTCAGCAAGGAATTATGGAAAAAATGTATTAGATTATCCTGTTCATTCCCTGTCATTGTAGAATAGTCCCTCTGAAGACATTTTTGTTCCAATTTGTTCAATGCAGTTTTGTTCCAATTTGTTCAATGTTCCAATTTGTTCAAGGCTTGAAAGGCATAAGCCACAGCTGCTGCCTGTAGAAGAATTTTCAGTCTGCTAAACCCTGGTCTCCACCTTGCCCTACTGTCATGACTTATGTTGGCAATAGTATTGTATCATGCCTATTTAAATGATGCCCTCACACCCCTCTATGTGGTTGATATATCTATACAGCAAACACCTGAAGGCTAGTTCAGAAATTCCCCACTCATCATTGATTTCATATTCCTTTCATCAGAGATCCACATGTCACAGTGTTCTGTCTGTGAGGAAATCCTTTACAGACAGGCATGACAGACTGCCAGCCCTGCCAGGCAAAGGAACCCTCCCCTTCAGCCTCTGAGAACACCTGAAACGTTTTGAATACTGTTGGAACATGCCAAGAATAACCAAAATGCAGTCACCATTTGCAGCAGATGTACCCTATGAGTGACATGGGACACACTGATGAGAAAGAGAGGAAGTCTCCTTTCTTGTCAGGTTCTAGAGTTCCTTCTTTGCTCTGTCTTTATAGCCTGGTGCAATCAAGCTATGTGAACATAAAATCTAATACAATATATAACAAGCTATAACATAATCAGACATATGTGGAATTGAAATATTAAAGGTTTGACATCTGGAAAGCTTGTTTTTTCCTTATTTTTCAGATGCCATTTTTCCAGGTGTTTGGCAATCCCACTGCATGTCCTGCATTTCTGCATGGAAGAATCTGTTTTTATTGGAAAAGCTATTTGAGTAAGAAAAGCTTAGGAGCATCTTTGAACACTTTTATGAACTTTCTTTTTACAATCCTCTGGAAAGGAAAATTATTACTGACTGCCACATTGCACCTGAAGAGTAGCAGAAGATACACCTTTACTTTTAATAAATGCCTTGAGGAAAAAAAGGACTGTTTTCAGCATCATCAAAGGCAAAGAGGCTCTGGATCAGGAGTAAGCAGTGGAAGAAAAGAGTTACAGAGCTGTAAAATCTGTCTCAGAGGCAGCTCTATTTGTTGCAAACCAGAAAGTCATTTAACTGGAAATAGCAGCCAACACCCATCTATCTCCACTATTTCTGTAACAGGGTGAAAATTATAACATCGTATATTCAGGCATTTATGACTGACTTTCTGTATCTTCATGCTCTCTTTCTGCTCCCTCTCTACAGCACACATACTACATAGAATCACAGAACAGTTAGGGTTGGAAAGGACCTTAGGTCATCTAGTCCAACCCCCCTGCCACGGGCAGGGACACCTTCCACTAGAGCAGGTTGCTCCAAGCCCCTGTGTCCAACCTGGCCTTGAACACTGCCAGGGATGGGGCGGCCACAGCTTCTCTGGGCACCCCGTGCCAGCGCCTCAGCACCCTCACAGGGAAGAATTTCCTCCTTGTATCCTTAACCTGAATCTTTCCTGTTTAAGTTTTAACCCATTACCGCTCATCCTAGCGCTACAATCCGTGATGAAGAGCTCCTATATATGCAGCTAAACTATACTAAGCCAAAAGCCCAAGGTTGCAGTGCTGCAAGGACGTGGAAAATGAGGCAGAGAAGCAAACCCTTGTTTCCATTGCTCTGGGACACCTAACACGGGCCGGGGACGGATAAATCCCGTGAGCTTACGACAGAAGGAACTTGGAGGGAGCCTTGTGAAGCGCCAGGGTCCGGAGCAGAGCAGATGCTTCACCCCACTTGCCGCGCTCACTGCGCCCCTCGCCCCGGCCGGGCCCTTCCCCGCCTCGCAGCCTTCCCTCAGG
>NW_009938545.1:0-2336 GCF_000696875.1 Nestor notabilis
AAAATAAATGGAGAAAGACCAACACAAGGAAGCTACTTTTCTCGAGCTAACCCCTTAGGTACTGTTTTCCTTTCCTGTCCGTTTTGCCATTATTGCAGTGCTGCAAAACGAAGCCAACTATGACCAGAACCGGCAGAGAGCCCTGTGGAAGTGAGCTGCCACCCCAGGGTATGCGCTGGCAGTGCCTGGACCGAACACCCTACTGTGCTTTTCCTCATCGGCTTTTCCTTTTCCTCTGCGGTGGCTGAGGTTCCCAGTACAGGAGCACGAGTCTGACAGGCTGCTTGGATTCTACTTTTCCAAGTACTGAAAACCAGGGGTGGGGAATTTTAAGTTGCAAGTTACAGGCGCCTGCCGTTATTTTAGGTAAAGCTTGGCTTCGAAATAAGAGGACAAAGTGTTGGGGATCTTCTACCAGCCAATTTTCTTTTGAAGGTCTTTTGGTTTTGCCTTTCCCTAGCAAGGTAGGTAAACGCAAGATTAAAGAACACCAGCGTCTCGATCAGGCGTCCACTGGGGCGGGCAGACTGCGATCGAGTCCGGCTCAGAGACCCACGCCACAGCAAGGCTGATGTAAAGGGCAGGTCAAGACCAGACTGGGTTAAAAAACAAGCCCGAAAGAGAATAACAGAAGAGAGGGACAGTTCTGAGCAGACTGTCACCAACAGCTTGGCATCACTGACCTTCGTGTCACCAGAAAGAAAGTGCAGCCTCTGCTTCACTGGAATGAACACGAGATGCTTCGAAATAGAACAGCAACCTTTGGTTTGGTAAAGAGTTAAGTGTTTTCCCATTCAAGACAATCTTATGTGGAATACTAACAAGGTAGTAGAACACAAGCAAACTAGTTTTAGAAACAAGGCCTTCGTGCTGGGCACAAGAAATCAAGAGTCATGTTAAACTTATCTTAAGAAAACAAAAAGTGACTTTGGGGAAGGGTGGGGGGGAGAAAACAAGGAGAAGGAAGGGAACACAAAGTGCCCCCGGGCAGAAGAAACCACCACAGTCTACTACAGCGATGCCTCCGCTCCCGCTGCGGCTGAGGGGCTCTGAGCGGAGCATCCCTGTGGGATGCACAGGGTTCCCTCCCTGGGGGCCCGTCCGCTGCCCCCGGAACAGCCGCAGGGAGGGTGGGAAGGCCAAGCCTCCTGGATGCTGCTACTGCCTGGATGAGCTCTGGGAGCAGGACTGGGGGGGATCAATGATCAAAGTCTAAATGAGCTCTGGGGCAAGTGTCCGAACGGAACCGGTGGCTGCTAGTGGGAGGAGGAGAGGGCAGGGTGGGTAACTTGGAGACATCCCCAAAGCCACGGCTCCCATGAAATGGATGATGGTGGAGATGGTTTCCTCTCGTTCCGCTACTGATCAGGGTATCACCGAAACCTTACAGCACTCAAAGAGTTAGAAAGCAGAGGTGGGGAGCAAAGATGCGGGTTTAGAGAGGGAGGAAGGGGAGAGACATCATTAATAAAGGAGGGGAGGGGGGGAAGAAAAGGGAAATAAAATTGAAAAAGTCATGGAAGCGAAGGCACTCCAAACTATATAGATACACTATACATCGCTAGAGTTATTGTTACAATAATACAGGCCGGTACCTACTGTACAGAGTTAAAACTATATGGCTTTAAAAAGCTCGTCTACATTTTGTCTGATTATTAAACAGAATCACTGCCCTGAACGGTAACTTTTTGCTCATTAATAACAGTTCCTGGGTCCACATATTTACATACAAAACAATAAAACTCAAAACTCAAACAACAACCAATAGTACGAATGTACACGCTTGAATTTGGTGAGGAGCTTTTGGGGGATTTTTTTTTTGTTTTTTTTTCCTTTTTTTTTTTCCTTTTTTTTTTTTTTTTAACTTTTTCTTTCTCATTATTTACAAAAAAGGTTGTTCAAAGACCTGGATCTGACGTGTATAAAACTGTGTGATCCTGCCATGATCCTTGAAAAGAAGAAATCAAACCAGAGGGGTACCCCTGACCCTCCCCAGCCTAACACACACACACCCGCCAACATAGATGCCGGCACAGTCACAAAACCAGAGGAAAGCTCTGCACTCCCCTTCACCAGCCTTCAACCCGAAGGCTAAAGGGAAGAGCAGCCCCATTTCCTGGCACAAGCAGCAACTTCTCTCCATTATTTTTATTACTGCTTTTAAACACTGTGTAATTCACTACCTCCAAATGACAGCGCCTGTGACCAACGCCTCAGTAGTGTTGCCTACACAGCGCATCCGTCCCCCGCTGCTGCCCTGCTTTTGGAGTCTTCTGCATCTATCTGGATCACTGGGTCAGCCAAGCCCTTCCACTTACCTTCTGGGACACTGACTA
>NW_009938545.1:2808-3117 GCF_000696875.1 Nestor notabilis
CTGCCACTGCCGCGGCCGAGCACGCCGAAGCCGCTACTGCCGGCTACCCCAGGGCCACGCAACGGTCCCCGTGCTCCCGAAAAACAACTGCTTGCCTTAGGAGATGCCCGGGTGGGATGGAACAGCTCGCTAAGCACCAGAGGTGACGGACTACAGCTCCTCTGAAGGGGGGTAAGGCTGGAGCGGACACCCACCGCAAGCCTATGACAAGCTCAGGTCTCTGCAGGTCCCGTTTCCACGCCGCAGCTGCGTCCGGCCGCTCACCTGACCCTGTCCCGAGGACTATTGCTTTGACTTCAGGAAGAGAGC
>NW_009938545.1:3296-22537 GCF_000696875.1 Nestor notabilis
CTGAACAGATGGACTAGAACAAGCGTTCACCTCGTGCTCCGGGCAGACTGTTTCGAGATCGTAGACAAAATAAAAAAAGCAGTATTGTATCTATGTATACATGTATATATTTATATAATATATATACACACACACTCATATATAGCCAGCTTTCCTACAAGTCAGCAGGTACATATTACTGTCGAGAGCACTCGGATGTGTATTTTAATATTCTACCAAATGTAAAACCATAATGGCAACGTGGCAACACGCATCAATAAATAGAGATCAAAAAAAAAAAAGAAGCAAGAGGTTAAAAAAGATGAAATTAAATACAGATTCTAGCTGTGGATTTAAAATCAGAACTATCGAAGAATGTGGCATCCTGCGAGTTAAAACTGCAGTTAAAAAAAAGAAAGTATTACAAAATAAACCAGTAGACTGTTAACAGTTCACATTATAAACCCTGGTGTCCTTCTCCTGTACGCACCTTGGGAAAGGGCAGCCTGTTCAAACCAAGAGCTGGGGAATGTGGGGGAGAAAAGAAGAGGAAATGAAATAAACCCCGAAACCAAACCTGCTTTCACAGCGCCCACTTCCCAAAGTCCCTTAAACATCCCCGGCTGGGCCGAGGGTTTTGTTCGTCCGCTCTTCTCTGCTGAAGATGGGAGCTGACTGGGAGCCGGCACCAGCCCACGCCACAGGGCAGGAGCTCCGGCGGGGCAAAGGAGCTGCTTCCAAAAGCTAACGGGCTGTGGTCGTGCATGTGTGTGTATTATATTATATATAACCCACTGGGGTAAGACTTTTCCCTTACTGAAGCTGCAGGTTTCTTCATCGCTAGCACTGGTTTTTACAACGAAAGGCTTCCACTAGCGGGTCAAGCCTTTGATACACGGCAAACCCTCCCCCCCAACCCTATGGCAACCTATTTTCCTACCACGTTGCCCACTCCCCATCCTGAGCCAGGGCAGTTCTTCAGCCAACCTGGGATATGGATTCACTGACAAGAAACGCTGAGCTCTGTTGAATGACCCCTGCTAAGCTCCCGACCAAATTCAAGCTGTGCAACTACATCAAAGTCTGAAACTTCACTTAAAAAGAAAAAAAAAAAAAAAGGGGTTAAAAAAAAAAAAAAAAATTTCAGCAGAGAATGGGGTTTGGGTTTGGTTTTTTTTTCTTGGTTTTTTTGGTTTTTTTTTTCTTTTTTTTTTTTCCTTCTTTCTGTTGTGGGAGAGGGCATGAGGCAAGAGTCCTGGTTCTGAAGTACACAACAGCAAACTTCCAACATGAAGAGATTGTCGAGGGGAGAGACATTGGTGTGTTGTATTGCTCCGCTTTCCCTCCTCCCCCCCCACCTAGTCCCCTGCCCCGGACACCCTGCAGAGTGAGAATACAATGAAACTGGTTTGTATTTATAGATATTTTACAAGGTTAAATAAGAACAACAATAATAATAAAAAATTGAACACTAAAATGAACAGGTTGGTTGGTTGGTTTTTTCTTTTTTTGTTTGTTTTTTTTTTTTTCTTGGGTTTTTTTCTCCTCTTTTTAATTTTCTTTCCAAATGTGACCAGTGTTGCTGAGCAAGACTCAAATTACTGGTGATTTTTCCTGTGCAGCTGGCTGCTTGGTACTGGTTCAGGTGGAGTTGGAGGCTGATGCTGTAGCTACACTATTGGTCTGAACTCGTTCTCCTGCGTTAACATCTGCAAATGACAGACGAGAGGAAGGGAAGAGAGAAAAAAAACAAGCAGCATTACCTCCAAAATACAGACACATCTGGAAACAACAGCCACGACATTCTCTGCACAGGGAAACCCACAACTCCCACTCTTTGGTTAGGATGCTCTCCTGGGGCACGGATGGCACAGTTTGGTCTGGGGAGAGGGTGGGAAGGTGGTCTTCAAGCTGGACAAAGGCTGAGGGGTGCAGGCCAGCATGCAAACACCCAGCTGGGCTCTGGCAGACTTTGTAGGAGGTAACATTGCCCACGTTACATTCCAGTAACTCTAAGTGCAAGACAAGGCGCACTTGCATCGCCAAAGCTAACACGTACCCATGGCCACCACAAGGTTTCACACTGGTGCTGATATTTTACTGTCGGGCCTTCCTGTGACAAAGCTGCCTGGAAAGGGTGTGAATGAGTGCAGACAATGGAAGCAACAAGCCTGCTTCCCTGGCAGAAACAGCTTGAGTGTTCATGTGCGATTCATGCACTTGTTGCCTCGGAAAACGTCTTTCAAGTCTACTGCTTTATTCCACGCTGCTCAATCAAAGTTGGATCTGCCACCCTCCGAACTGCTGAAGCAGATTAACATCAAGGCCTGAAGCCAGTACCGAGGTTTACATAAGCAAATGACACTGTCAGAGGGTTGGCTCTGTGCAGTAAATGGTCTCTAGTGCCTTCTCTTCTCTGGGAGTGACAGAGCTCCACAGAGAAACAAGTCACAGGGGCGTATGTCAAAGTGCATCTCAATAAAACACAGGGTTTGCCAAGAGATACCAAAAGGAAATTCACTGTAACTGTGTTTTCACAGGCCACGTGCATCAGATATTTTCTCTAAAAAAAAAAAAAAAAAGTGTTCTTGGTATGAGAAGAGCTGGTAGGGAACAAAAAATGCACCAACTTCATCTTAAACCACTCTACACAGGATCTAATTAGTGCAGTCACAAAAAGGTAAGTGGATGAAAGGTTAAACACGTAAAATACTCAATACGATAAATAAGAGATGTGAAAAAAGATATTGAGAGGCTTTCTGCAAGAGACCATCATGCATTTCTCCCACTTGTTTTAAGTAAGGTTAACTGCAAAGCCACCCATACTGCAACAGGGGAAAAAAGGGGCCAAGACTTAGTGCAGAGGAGGGCAGACTGGGCAAAAAGTGCATACAAAAAGACATGGGAAAAAGGCTCATAGAAAGGAAGAACAGATTTACTGAGCTCAGACTGAAGGAGAGTCTGAGTAGCCTAAATAACAGACATGACAAAATACAGCTCGTGGGCAGTGGGGGTGCAGTGATACTTCTCCAGCACAGAAGGGCTTGTGAGGCAATGCAGCCAGGCAATGCTTTACCATCACCTGCTAACGAAACCCCTCTCCTCTCTTGCCACACTGACCTGAGCACAACTGGAAGTGCAGCCAAGAGCAAAGGCAATGGAATGAATGGGCAGCATTTGCTGAGTGACAAATTAAGTAGCACACACAGACAATGGCAATGAAAATAGGAAATCAAACAAACAGCAGCATCCAGGAATACAAGGGGCAAGTGGGAAGAGAAGATGATGCCTATTTGAAAAGGAAATGCTGTGAGGAGTGTGTGGGAACACAGGAAAATCCTCCTGGGGGCAGAGGACGCCAGATGACTGCTCTGGGAGTTTCCTGTTCCCTTTCCTCTCATCCCAAATTTATTGCAACCCCCCCCCCATGAAGGAATGACCACCATGACAACAATCAGCTCATACAGTTAAAGCACCAAGACAGCATGACAACAATGCCAGTGTTCTGTGGAAAGCTAGCCTTGCATACGAAAGACATCCTCCTATGTGGAGAATTTCCCTGAAGGAGCAATTCCCAAATCCCACATGCACGCAGACCAGTGATGACCATGGAAATCCAAAGTGACCCAGCCAGACAGCTAATAGTTACCACACTTCAGACTCTCGCTGTGCCTGTTCTAGATTAATTTTCAGGTATGGATAAGCTCCAGTTAACGCAACATCTGCCGTGCCTGATGCGAGCAGTACAGCTGGAGTCTGTACTGCTGGCAGAGGATTTCTGTGTATGTATGGGAAGTGCTTTTATTCCATTTGTTGAAATGAAATGTGCCTTTTGATCTCCTATTCTTGAAGACAGCAGAGGCTGAAATCGTTATCATCATTGCTACTGAGCAGAGATAAAGATGAAAGAGGAGGGGACGGAGCTACTTCATGTAATGTATGTAACATATGCTCCTTTTCTATCATCACTAACAGGGGAGCTGCTAAGAAATATATAGGCCACATGTTAAAAATAAACCAGGTGAGGCAGCCCAAGACCACTGACATGGGCTTTTCACAACAACATACAGAAGCCCACCCAGGCTGGGACAGAGCACTGAGCCTGCTCCAGGCTTTAGTGGCTCCAAACCTGCGAGAAAATGCAGTATTTTGATATTCCACCATGTTCTTTGACTCTGCATCAACAAGACACCTGGGGAACAAAGAGAGGCTTTTTCTCTCTGCTGAGGTGCCAGAGGAAGGAGCACAATTCAAGTATGAGGGTCTCTGGACATTGCTTTACTCCTCCTCACCATGAGGTATCAGTATTTGGGCACTGGAGAAGAAAATCTTGGCCTTCAGCAATGCTGCTAGAACATCTGCTTTGCAAAGCAGTGGCCTGTGCTACTGTGGAAGCCCCGTTGGGGAGCAAAGCTAGGAGCTTTGCTGTCTGTCATACCAGGGACCATACCAGGGACAGATGACTGTGGCTTGAGGTCAGGGCAGCCTCACTGTCGTGCCACCTCTGTCTGGGCAGGCAAAGAAACCACATTAGGGTTTGAGTGTCAGCCACCTCCAAAAGTTCTTCCAAACAGAGGGCAAAGTATCTCATATCAGTGTAGAGCACCTCCTCCAATTGAGCTTGTCCCTCTGAGGAATTCCTCCACTTTCTTGGAGGGTTACTCCTTAGAAATCTCTTGGAAAGGAAAGATGGGGCTACAGTTCAGAGAGACAGAGGCGCCAGCTCAGTCCCAGAAAGCCCATTAGCACTAACGAAAGCAATAGCTGGTTTGATCTGTAATGCTGATGGACTGCATTGCTCTTCTGCAAGGATACAGAAACAAAGCTACCACCAGCCTTGGAGTTCTCACAGGACAGCTGAGAAGATGAGAAGGAGGAGGAGAAAAGCCTGGTTTTCCTACTGAGCCTGCCTATGAATGTAGAAATCCAGGGCCCAGAGAAAACTGGAACATAAAAGCCTGAAACATGCAAGTTTTACTCCTCCAGCTGTCATGGACTCGTCCCTGTGCTGAGCTTGCAGATGCCTGAGCTTGCTTCTATTCTGGTTAAGGAATTAAAGTTTCCCAAAATTCCCTCAATGGGAATACTCTAAATGCACTAAATGTTGTTTTATTGAGCACTGTGGTCTTTTTCAACTGCACACACTGGCAGGTAACACTAGCTCTAATCTCCTTTGTTGCTGAAAGTTCAGGCACACTATTGCATTTGGGATTACACGGGATCAATGTGGTGGGATGCCCAAGACGATGACCCCAGTATCCCTGCTGGCACAACTCCCCGGCACGTGGCAAATACGGTCTTCCCAACTTAATGCTGACTAACAGAGATATAACTACTGCTGCTGGCTGATCCAGGGAGCAGAACACGTAGCCACACAAGCAGGCACACATTTGGCTTGGTGTCCATGCTCCTCTTGCACATGCTGTGGCTGCACAGCTCAGAAGCCATCCTCCAGCAGCTAATAACCAGCATCCACATAGATAGAGCTGCACTGGCATTCCTAATCAATGGCCAATACAATTCACAGAAAGCAAGCACACCATTTCAAGCAGGGCCCAGTAACTCCCATCTTCCTTTTTCCTCTGCTTTGCTTTAGACATACCACTAATGTCACACAGTTTCTCATAAACCTTCAGGTGTATTTACTAACACTGGAGCAGCAAGCCTTCATATTCCCACTGCAAAACCAGGTTCTATTAGTACAGCAAATACAGCTGTATCACCCAACATTAGAGGAAATTTACAACAAAAATATTTTAACACTTAAAAATTAACCTACAATGATTCCCTTGCATGTAAAATCATGATCCCAGGGATACTGTTGGATTGGGCTGTTGAAATCACCACTCTGAAACTGTCAGTTAACAAAATTTACTCATTTTTGCTACATTTTAAAAATGCAGATGTGTGACATACTGGTTAGCACAAGGGCTAGTATTGCTGGCTTGATGAAACCTGTTAATGTGCTATGTGGAAAAGCCAATCTTTCCATCTCTTAGCACCACACCACTGCTAAATGTCCTGGCAAAGTCTACCAAGACTTGGGAAAAACAGATCTCACTTTTGAAGTTATTCTGTCACTATGACCCTGCCTTGGTGGTGTGACAAAAAGCTGTGCGTTACACCTTGTCAAAAAGCAGAGAGTCTGACACGGCTGCACACCAACAGGCAGCTCTGAAATCAAAGTAACTGCCTGCAAGCAGGTAACAACCACCCACCTGGATTATCTACAGCGATGAACTAGTACACTGCATTCCAATGTACATGCACCTATGCCTCAGTCTTATGGAGCAGGCAACCGTTAGAGTGGAAGCTTGGACCTCAGTGTTTGTTCTGCTTGCTAGAGGGAGGTGCAAGTTACACACTGATAATGCGAACTGCAGTTACACGTAACTTGCTTTGCCCTTTGAATTGCCTGAGAGCTCCATCTTGTTGCTCCATCATCACCACTGTAATTTCTGAATTCATCCTGGTTAGTCACACTTTGCAGAAGTGTCTCCTGCCTATCAGGATGCCCTTGGTTAGGTGAGGCTGTTGCTCCTGTGCTGCTTTAGCAGTTATGGAAGAAGTAGAAATCTACACTCTGGGATGTGCAGGGGCTAATATTGAAAATCTCTTGCTCAGTGTGGCATCAGTATGCAAAGCACAAAACATAACTGCAGACAGGCCCTAATCCTAAAAATCACGACTCTGATGGAATTCCCAGTGCCTGCTGTGAGGACCCCATGCGAATAAGAAACTACCAACCAGCTGTGCTGCAGAAACACAAAGCTGCAAGTTGCCCAATAGTGAACTTAATTTTGCAACTTCTTTTCCAAGCTGCAAGGGTATATTTTTATGGGTTTTGAACGATGAATAACAGGTCCTGTCCCAGCTCGGTGCAGTGCTTGCAAATAGAAGATTTAAACACGTTGACATCAGTAAGGTGGGGCTTTTTGTTGTTCTTTTTTTGGGTATACTTCATATTTAGGACTCAGCCTAAATGCATTTCCCCCTGCATGAACTCTTGCAAAGTAGTGGGTGAAAACAGATCTCTTAACCCCACTAATTCCTCGAGACTTACATCTTGGCAAAGAGAACTCCTTAAAAGTCATCAAGGGGACATTAAACAAAGCAATATTTTTCAGAAGGGCTTGAAATAATTTTCCATGTGTGTATTTTGTAGTTTTTCAATCACTTTAACTACTTTGTTTTCTTCTCTCACTTGTTGAGCAACAGATGCACAGAAAAGGGAAACAGAGAACATGACTATTTGCAAAACACTGCCAAGTGTATGAAACAAACATACTAAATTTGAAAATAGCGATTTTGCTTTCTCCTAAATTCAGAGGACATGCAATTGAACAGGCTGTATCTTTTATCTACTGCTACTACATTTTCAGGGAGGCCTCATCTTTCAAATCTGGGTGCATCTGACTGCCCTGGAGTATGAAATGCTCTCTCTACAGCACAGGCTGGACCAAGCACATCAGGTAACTGTCCAGCACGGCAACCTCCAAATGCTTTCCTGCACGTTTCAATACTAGCTTTTTAATTAGGGCTTCCCCTTATCAGCTATTTCACACTGAGTAAGCGTCCTGCACCTCTAAATGGGGTCACAGCCCTTCTCAGATGGGACTGATGTGCACACAAGCTACCTATGGAAGCACACCCATTCTGCAGCCTGCCTCGGGCTCACCAATCCTCAAGACAGCCGGCTGGTGTGCTGACTCAGAGGAAGACTGCCATGTACTGAATCACACCTCTGCCACATCCTGCAGCACATGGGATTTTCTTTGGGAGCCTCTCAACCGGTATTATCAGGCTTTTAAGCTTTCACTGGAAACTGAATACAATATGGAGTGGCTACAGGCCAACACTGAGCTTTTAAAAGGTTTCTGACCAAAACTTGAGAGAGAGCGACAGAAGCAAGAAAGAAATTCACTCAGTGCTGGCCAAAAAAGCATCTGCCTCATACCCGAAGATGACACAAGCAAGCTCAGTAAGAAGCAACTGCAGCTACTTAGACAAGGCAGTGAGCACAACAACTGAACTCCCTAGACTTTTAAGTGCTAATGCCGTTGGGGAAGGCATCTGAGCTCCACAGAGGCCATGTGTTCTGAGCTAGCTGTTTCTTCTCTTTCTGGGCACCTAGCACAAACTCATTCTCGAAGTCAGTATTAATTCTAGAGCAGCTGAAAACTCAGGTGCAAACCAACCCACGAGGACTGCTAAAAACCAACAAGGTGATTTTTTCAACAGTGGAAGTCTGAGCGAGACTTACCTTATAGTTTGACCAACAAACTATAAGGCAGAATGCAGCGTTTAAGTGCCCTGGGTTAGGATTTGGGTTGGTGACCACTGCTAGCACCCAAACGACCACCCATTGAAGACAAGTTTCAGGTGATGCTGGAAGGAGTCCTTCATCCCCGTTCACCCTGCAGGCCAAGGCAGCTCATGGGCCTCAGCAGAAGGAGGGTGTCTGGGCAGAGGGAGCGAGGGTGGGGAGGGAGGCAGTTGCATGTTCTCACCTGAGGCCGCTGTAGCGTTTGTAGGGGTTGAAGCAGCTGCTTGGTTCCGGGCATGAGCAGGGATGAGGATCGAAGCCAGAGATGGGTTACTTGACAGTTCTGGAGGGGAGGTGGAACAAAAACAGTTAGCTCATCTTCCACGAAGAGCCCTGCATGCAGTTTCAGCTCCTTGGGCTCCCCCCGTAACAGCAACCTTGGGTGAAATGCATGCCCTTACAGCCAAAGGTCATGTTACGTTTTCTTCTTTGCCGGCCAGCAAGAGGAAACCACAGCGATATTCAGCAAAGCAGTCTCCAGAGCAAGACTGTCAGAACTACAACTACTACTACAGAACTGCAGTAGTGGTGCATGGGAATTGTTTCCTAGAGAAAGACTGCAGCTTGGGAGTTAGCAAAGAACCAGCCAAGCCTGTTCCTTATCAGCAGCCTGATAATGCTGTTTCCCTCTAAGCACTGGAAGGATTCCCTTCCCAAACCCACTTGCAATCAGTCTTAAGAAGGCTGATAACAGTGGTGCTGCTTTGGGCACAGGTTCAGCAAGCAAGCAGCTCCAAAAGTTGCTCCAAGAGCTTCAGGGATTTAGCCCTTAGCATCACTTTCTCAAGGACCCAGGAACCCAAGACCAGTCTCCTTGAGCGAGGCCAAGAAGAGGCACAGGGAAAAGCAAAGGGAATTGATCATCAGGGCAATTTAAATGGACAACAAAATGATGCAACCATTCTTTCTGAAGACATTAACCAAGGCAAAAATAGTCGTATCTTTTAGGCTCCAAACCTAATATAGCTTCAACGTGTATCAGAATGAAAAATAGGCATCTTATAGCCCCAACTGTGGGAGGATAAGGGCTACATATTGCCAACAAATTACAATCTTCTGGCACCCTTTCAAGAGAATCTAGTGCCTCACAGAAGGTGGAACTGAGCAGACAAGACAGGTCCCGTTTGTTTCAGAAACAGGCGTGACTGGCTGCCTTTTGAGAAAGCAGCATCCAGTGAGAAGGATGTGAACAGTCACCTCACAGAAAGACTGACAAAATTTGGAGCTCCAGGAGGTCATCTGGAGGAGAAATGAGAATAGACAGGTTTTTACATAAGACCTCCAGATACCAAGGGCTGTCCATATCACATCATGTGTTCAGTTTTGTACAAAGTTTTCAATTATTTGTGCTTATTTCCAAGAGCCTATTGCTTTTCTTTAACACAAGTTTTAAACTTAGGGCCTAAAGAGATCAGAAGTCTACTCAGCAATTTCATTTTTTCCTCTGTTAAGTTACATGAAGTTTCTTTACTGCTGTGAGGGCAAGAGGCAGAAGACTCACCTGCTCATTACTACACATTCTGAGACTGTGTTTCAGCACTTACGAATATAAGCTCCAGTCTAGAACCAAACAGAAGTTGCTACATTACCTGCAACCCATCCAATCTATCCTGTAATTCTCCACGGCCGTTTCAACAGACCTAGCTACTCCATCTAGAAAGCTCCAATATTCACAACATTTGTACAAATACTAATCCTCAAATTCATGTGGGAATAATTCACAATTATCTGTAATATAATTCAGCATTTATAAGTCTCCAATTTAAATGGAAAAATAAACTGAAGAAACATGACTCCTCAAGCGTCAATGCTGAACAGCAGTGATAAACCTACACTTTAATATTACCTTGGATATTAGCTGCTCTGTGCTAGAAAATGTTGCTCCTTTAATATTTTTTCCAAGCTGTTTCTCAAATGTATTACTGGGAACCTCCTACTTACCTCACTTCTTGAAAGTTTTTATCATCCCCTCATTATTTTCTGCTCATCACTGACAGCTATGACCCAAACAAAAGCAGAGCTAAACCATCAAGGAAACCAAATGACATTTGCTACCTTCCAGTGCTAAGTGGTGCCTTGAGGATGCAGCTATAGATTGTCTGAATTACTGTAGCCACAGATGCAGCTGATCCAACAGAATACCACCTTTGCAAGGCACTTCAACCCCATTCTCATTCCTCCCATACATTCACCCAGTGTCCTCAGAACACCACCTTTTGTAGCACCCATTATGGCACGTATACCAAGTTTTGTTGGTTTTAAGGCAAATGCAACCATTTCTCTGAAGCTACCTTCAAGAATGTGCATAGAGGCTACAAGACTCATCTTGTTCCCTTCTCAAACCCCACATTATCTTTCTTGGTATGAAGTTTCTTAAAATTCAGCATGCTCTGAATGTCTTGATGCTTCACTCAAAGGAGCAGGTTAATTCAGACAAGAAATAATCAAAGTAAATTGAACTCTTGGCTGAAGTTTAATAGCAGCTTTGCTTGAGAACTTGGCTGAATTTTTGTTCTGTCATATTTTTGCTGCTATCACATCTGTAAGGATGAGAGATGTCAATACCAAGGAAGAAGCTTGACCTGTGGTATCTGCAGTTGACAAAGTACTGAAGACAAACTGTTGAACTGTAGCTTGCTTATCTAATCAAACTTGTAACTCAAGGTTGGGTTAATTACAACCAATACTGCTGCTGCAAGGAGGTATTGTGGTCAAGGCAATCCAGACAAAGCTTTCAATACCATGATGTGAACAGAACCACTATCCCAATTCATTTATGAGACCCAAGCCCCATTTACATCAGCTGGGAGAATACCTCTGGCTTTCTCCTGATCAAATCATGCCATCTGCAGCCAGTTTACATATCCAGTAAGGAGATGTATGCCTGGGATGTGAATGAAAATGTCCACGTTACTTAGAACACCAGATCATCTTCATTCCCCAAACACAAGAAAATGCTTGGTCTTGGGAAACAATGCACTGCTCTTTATCAGCATTGTTACATTTGATTTACCAACATTCCCATAAGCCCCTGAAAACAGTCTTGTATCAGTTTGCTTTGTGACAATAACAAACTTTCCATGTAACTCAGGTTGTTCCAGCAGTTTCACCTTCACTTAGGAGAGTGCTGGACTCAGTGCAAGTTTCATTGTGTCCCACTGTCCCCTCTATGACCTGAGCAGAAATACTGTCTAAAAGAAAAACCCAGATGGCACTCATAGTACACTGAAACAGTCTGGTCAGAAATGCACAATAACTATTCCCAAGTGCTCAATCACAGAAGAATTTTACAGTATTTCATGGCCAGTATGGAGTGACAGTAACATTTGTGACCCAGCTCAACCACCCGACATGTTACAAGTTTAGGAAATGGGAGTCATTTCACGGATTGTTTGAAAATTCAGCTTCTAAGAGAAAAAATGCTTTCTGTGCTTTCTGTCTTGCAAGTCTAACAGCCACCCAACTGCAGCTCTGTGGCCAGTGGAGGTAACTCTCTGGCCAAAACACTCTCTTCAAACCCCAATTAATGTATAATATTGGTTTAAACAGCAACAGGAACTTACAGGTAAGACATTAATAATAACCAGATAAAGCTCTCTTCGAGAGATCCCATCTCTTCAATAAGGTAAGCACCAACATGTCCCACAACTACTGCTGGCAGCCAAAGACCATGATCTTTATCTTCCATATACTCTCACTTATTTTTCTAGACTCTATCTGAGCAGCATATCATATGAGTACTCATATCAGCAGATCTGGTGGGACACTTCAGTTCTTTCTGAAAATCAATCCAGTGGTCAGATTTATGTTGTTATTTCTAACAGGTTTGCCTTCAAGCCTTCTGCAGCTACCTCTTACTTCATAGGTTTCAGACAACTGGATATAGCCAAATAAAACATTTCTAAAACTTAATATTATCTGTTGAAAACACATGTGCCTCAAAACAAAAGGGTGTCTTTCATCACTTTTTAAATTACCACAGGTGACTTAACATGAGTCATCATTTGATTCCAATAACTGGATCTATTTCCCAGTTGGGATTTTTGCTCTGGACTAGCCAATTCCACAGGACCTTGCACAGTCTGGCTAAAGAGCAAGGATTGCAGAATAGTCACAGCAGGAGCAAAAGCTTCTTGTGTATCTTCAAATCACAGAATCATTTAGGTTGGAAAAGACCTTTAAGATCATCCAGTCCAACCATTAACCTAACACTGCTAAGTCCTGCACTAAACCATGTCACCAAGCACCAGAGCTGTCTCTTAAACACTTCCAGGGATGGTAACTCCACCACCTCCCCGGTCATAATCAGGACTGCTGCTATGCAAGACTCACTGATGCACATTTATTAAATACAAAGGTCTTAAAATCACTGTGCTAAGCAATGTAATAACTTATTATAAAAAAACCCCAACCAACTCTTGCTATCTGAGTTTGGCTGGTCACCTACAACAGAGCTTATCTAAAGGTGTTCACGGCCAGCCTCTGTCCTGCCTTCCCTTCTAAGATGGTGAAACTGGCACCTGCCCATGACAGAAACTTGCTTTTTTGAATCTTAAGGAAATTGCTCCATGAGATCTGACCTCTCTTGTCACTTCGTGAGTCACTGTGCAAGGGGAGAGCACATCAGCTCCTTAGGAGGGCAAAGGAGCTTTAAATTTGCTTAACATTAGGGTAGCTTTCCCAGCAGTTTCCACACTGACTAAGGGGGAAACCAGGGACACGTTCCCAATACATAGATTTATTTTTCCCCTAAGGATTTTTAAGGAGAGTCACTATAAAGACTCCCAACCCTTTCTAAAATCCTGGTTTTCATGTAGTAGATAAGCCCAATCTTAACATCACTAAGAAGCAATAAGAAATAATGTCAAAAAGAACAGGGGTGAAGTGGTATTATGACACTGGGAACAAAACCATCTTAGCTACTGAAGATGGCCTTCAAGTGGGCAGAAAAGGCAATTCCTGGGTACTGTAACAAGGAAGGACCTGCAATGTAGCTACTAAATTCGTAACAGCAGATGTAGAAATCAGCACAGAGGACAGTGACCTGCAAGCACAAGCTCTTTTCTTAATCGCTTTAAGGTGTTCGTGCTTTGGAAATGTTTTAGCATATTCAATGTATTTACCTTCTGCAAGGCAGCCACCCAAAGCAAGTTAAAAGTTTATTTCCAGGCAGCTTAAAATGCTACTCTGTACAGATACAAAACTTTTTGGCTCTCTCCCTGCTGCCCTTGTTTTTTGTTTTTAAATGAAAGGGTCCACATGTTGAAGGAGAGGGCTCTGTTTCACAGTTTGGCAGATGGGCACTGCACGCACTAAAGAGTTTGGAAAATTACACTGATGCTAACTGAGGCAAAAGGTGTTTTAGACTTTCAACAGAAAATGCACATAGATCTATTCTTGCTCAAAGGATGAGAATTGGCAGCTTATCGCTTCAAACAAGCTCCAAAATTAATTACTAGCATATTTGTATGCCATACTTCTCACATTCTCTGTCTTGGCAGGCAAAACTGTTCTAGGGGGATATCAGTTTTACATTTTTTACTTGCATTGAAAAAAAAAAACCAACTCAAACCACAAATCAATGGTTTTAAAATTTGATACTGGTCTGGCTTCAAATAAAAAGTTAGTTGCCTGTCATTTTTACAGTTTCTAAATGACTGAGTCTATGTGATGCCAGATAAACTGTATAGAACGTAAAATCAGGTCACTTAACACCTCTGTATTTATCTCGTAGCCAAAGCCAAAATGGGCAGCAACACTACAAACCTCCCTGCCACATCTAATATGCATTACTCCTCGCTATGGCATTTCAGGTACGACGGAGCAGGATTACCTCCAAATGATAATCTGATCTCCATGGTCCGCTGACTGCGATACTTCACACAAAGCCAGCAGCCAGGCGGCAGACACTGAACTGCAAATGTAAGACTTCTTGATGCAATCCAATAGGAACAACCCTTGGTATGCTGCATGAAATTTGAACTGAAGGCACCAGGCATCTGAAAATCCCATAACCCTTTTCTCCAAAGTCCCTTTCCTCTCTTCTTTTTGAAGCAGACAGCTGGTTATGGAACCACTTAATAACCTTAGTCCTGGTCAGAGACTTTTACTTTTGGGGGAGTGACACCTGCATCACAGCAAACATTTATGCAAGTGCTCCGTCCTAAAGAAGGGACCCTTCAACGCTCACAGGCTACCTTGAGTGGTGAAATTGAAGAGTGCAGGTTTCTCTCGCCCATTTGGTAACTTGACATTTGGGTCCCGTAGTTCATCGAAGAAAGAGTGCGCACAGGCCTCCAGGGGAGTCAGGCGGGCAGTGGGGGTGTACTCCAACAGACGGCTACATAGCGCGATTGCTTCTGGTGGAGTGCGGGGCCGGAAGACCTAAAACAAGACAAAAAGAGAAAACAAGCCAGGAGAAACAGGTTGTCTGGGTATGTTTCTTTTCCATGCTGACAAGAAGCAAGTCAGAGCAATTAAACCTCTCATTGCCCAACGAGCTGGAAGAAAGTTGTGGTTTATGCTAATCAAAGTCCTCCAGTAAGCATGGGAAAATCCAGTTCCTGGGGTTGAGAAAGGGTTAATTGCAACGTCTTGCACTAGAGTGAAGGTGCAATGCCAGCAAGAGACTTCATGAGAGCGCACTCAGAAAACAACTTTAAGAATGAAGGGGAAACTCATTCAAAAATCATGACACAGAGGTGCTTTCAGCCATGCACATGGGGTGGAGTGGAGGTGGGGAGGAGGGTTCAAATGAGCAGGATTCACTGAATGTAAAAATTGAATAAGCCCCCCACTATGGTTTCGGGTTGGGGTTTTTTTGGCTACTGAATGAAGTCTTACTAACACAGACTTTTGCAAGCAGGCAGGTCAGATTGTTGCTATGGAGGCTGCTGTTCAACTTTGGAGAACAACAAGGAAAGCATGGGTGGGGCACAGGAAATGTCTTAGCTCTAATTTACAAGTTAGTTCTTCTGTGACCTTATTCTGGCAAGTCATTCCCATAAGTTTATCAGGATAATTCCTGCACATTTGGTATTTGTAAGGACAGCTGAAAACTGCGTCAAGAGAACCAACTATCTGACTCTAACAGATTTTTACCTTGAGTGATTACAAATAGGAGTTCTTCACTGCAGCTTTGTTTTAATCCTCTAAGAACAGTTCCTACCAACTGCTAATCACACCCTCGTCTTCCTTTCTCATTATGTCAAAAGCAAAATATGAGCTAACATGATGTGGATGGTCCCCTCAAGTACTTCTGCCTTGCTATGTTGCAGGTGATATGCAGGCTGGGGAAAAGGGAGTGGGGTGGTTGCAAGTGTTAAATTCTGATGCCAGCATTTTTGGTAAAAACGGAGCTAATCCAAAATGCTTTTGCCCCGCTGCAGGTGAAACCAAGCCACACAGCACCAAGGAGCAAAACAAGAAACAAATACAATTTCAGTGCATGACATGCTCATTAATCACAGATGAGGAACTTGCACAGGCACTTCTTAAGTAGGTTTTAAACCAAAGACACAAATGCTCTCTTGAATGAGAATGAAACACAAATGCTAAGTTCCCCAGAGACTGAAATTTTATCCCCTGGGTGCCCAGCTGGCCTGGGAGCACCCAGGACTGCTGCAGTGTGTGCTGTACTAACTGGTGTGGCAGGGAATCCTGACTCAGGGAGCCAAAGAGCCAGGTACCGAAAAAGCACAATTTATTTCTACTGGGTTATTGCAAAACAAACCAAAAAAGTTTTCACATGAGGCCTACAACGACAAAAAGAAAGGCAATAGCTTAACACTGCTGGCAAAGAACTTGGGCTGACCACCGTGCTGTGAGCATACAGAGCGGCAGCAGAAGCTACCAGCAGAGCTTGGACTGCTGACCACAGCGCACAGTGGATGCCAAGTGTCACTCCCAAGCCATGGCCTGATCAGAACAAAATCTAGCAAAAAAACCCAAACCATCAGCTCTTTTCACTTTTTGCCCCTCACTGAGTAGCACAAATGAGTATGTCTTGAGGTAAATCCACCAAAGAGAAGTAACTTGGTATTTAACATGAGGGTAGAACTACCGAGATCTCCCTCCTGAACCTTCACAGTCATGTTGTAACAGGCTTGATTTACCACAGCTTCAGACTGAAGTACTTGACTCTTGGCTGTGTTTTTCCCTCAGGACAGCTCACATATCAGCTATTATACAGATTTTAAAAAGGAAAAAAAAAAAGTAGTATTTTTCCTTAAGGCAAATATGAGAAGTACGTTGAGCACATTAGAAAGCGGTCACCAATCTGCCATCTGTAGAAGGAGTGCTCCTTTGTCCACTCAAACTCATTTTCAAGTCAGTGAAACCCTAGCGCCTGTTTCCTAAACCCTATTGAGAATTGTTCAGCCTACCTTTGGCTCTGAAATGAGTTACTTGGGGTTGGCAATTCCTGAAGCCTGCCCTGACTGCTTCAAACCAGGGAGGTGGGGAAGAAATACATGGAAAAGGAAGGCCTCACATGGCCTCCCCTACAACAAGCAGTGACTAACATGAAGCGAGTTACGGTCGGTACTCATCTCATCTCTGTCACCTTGCATGTTACAACATTTGCCTCGCTGCTGCCTCAAAGATGTGGTTTGAACTCAAATATACCACTTTTTCAAGGCTAGGCCTAGTAGTTTGAAAAAATGTTTAAGTACATACCCGTACTCCTGAGGTGAAATGTCCTGTTCCTGACGAGTCCTAAAGATGATAATGCAGTGAAATAATCCAAACAGGGGGAGTCAATCCAAAAGAGAATAGTCCAGCAAGGAAAAATATAGCCAATATTATAAGAAATCCATGGTGTGGGGGACATAGAAAATGTTTAAACAATTAGAAACTTTAAACATCAGTCTCCATAGCAGCAAGTCCAACTTCACCACAGTGTATGCCAAAAAATTGATTGTGCAATGGTGAGGCATAGTATAGAAACATTTCTATATTAAATTTATGTTCCAATGCCAGTGCATTTACTAAAAAAATAAAAAAAATTGAAATCAAAACTCTAACTTGAACTAAAAGGGTAATTGAAATTCCCATCATAAAGAATTTTCAGTCCTTGGTCCTGGATATAAACGTCCACAGACAAATGGGGCCAGGTTAGTTTGTCCCCAAAGGTGCATCCCACTGGTAAGTCTGTCCCCAGAGACACAATGTAAACTTTTGGGTGGTTTTGGTTTCTTTTCCCAAAAGTACCCAAACCCCTAGCAATTTGTAATTTGTGCTGAAGAGAAAGGAAAAATCCGAGAACTCTACTTTTGAATTTGGATGCTTTTAATTTGCGTGAGCTACGAGTGCCTCAGGCCGCCGCGGATTATTCTCCATTTTGGATTGACTTCCCCCGCCACTGGATTTTGTTTGCTGGCGTTATCTCTTTAGGATTCTTCAGGAACTGGACGTACCACCTCAGGAGTGCGGGTATGGACTGAATTGCTCTCTATTGTGGGTTTATTCCCCCTCATACCCATCGCACCTGTTACTTAAGGATTTTTTTTCCCCTCAATTTGTCCCCTCCCGCCTCGCTTTCGAATAACACCCTGAGAAATAAAAGCAAAACCTCCTGCGGTCTTTTAGCTCTTCCCACTCAATGCAGTTCCACCAGGAAAGCTGTCCAATTCACCCACGGAGAACTACACGAGTGGCTGCGGCCCGCAGCAATGGGTACACCAGCACTTCCATGCCACGGAGTGCCAACGTCAGGGCAATGTCAGGCTGGCACTCCGTGGTGGGAGGACAGGCAGACAGTGGGACCTATAAGCCGTGAAGCCCCTTGCATGTACGGCTCAGCAGGAGTTTTGGGTCTCTGTAGTTCTCAGTGAGAGAATTGATTTAGTAAATAATCCGCGGATTATTTTTAGTCTGCGGACTAAAATTTAGTGCACGGACTAAAATCCGGCCCATGGAGCAAAGTCTGTCTCGGTCTAAAATACATCTGGGTGAAAGCAAAAGAAAAATAGAAAATAATTAAAAAAAAAAATAAAAAAAGGAAAGAAAAAGGAGAAAGGAAAAATAAGGAGAAAAAAAAAAGCTAAGTGCACAAAGTAAAGTGTTTGGGCAGACTAACATTTAGTATGCAGACTAAATATGGCCGGGCAAAAGGCACAGCAAGTCCACAAACAGAAGAAAAAAGAACCAAAACTAAAACACTGACAGGAACTTTTAAAGCATTCAAATACTACCCCACCGGCGCAGCAATTCATTTTTCTAAAATGAAACAAGACCTTGGGTAAGGTTATTTGTCCACAGGAGGGACCGAAGGCTCAAGTTTTCATTTTAAAAAATGAACCTGTTTTGGAGATAAACAAATGCAAAAAAAGAAAAAAAAAAAGAAAAAAAAGAAAAAAAAAAGGAAAAAAAAAGGCTTTACATACAATATTCTTCAAGGAAAATTTGCACTTGTATAACTCAAACCCTCTTGTTTCTGCAAAGCAAATGAATTTGAGGCTGAGACCCAGGCCACTGGCTGTTTTGGTTTTTGGTTGGTTGGGGTTTTTTTTGGATGAGTTGCAAAAATCTCCATGATTTGATCATGTCAGATGAAATGCTGACTCACCAAAGCCACAGCTTTTGGGTTCCAGGCTTTTATTTATTTTTTTTTTACTTCCGATCCCAATAAATCTATACCCCACCAAAAGGCTGAAGGACCAATGCAAGTTCTTTCTTTGTTCAGGCATGCTGGTGACGCAGAAATACTGACAGACCATATCAGCTAGACAGCAAGGCCAGACACACTCCTCTCTCCTTTCTACGTTATGCTGCCATCAATGCCATTTATTTTATGCTACTCCCCCTTCATTTATCTGGAACTACCACCTTCAACATTTCAAACACAACTGCCAGGCTTAACTGCCCCTGGTGCACTACGTAGCTCTCAACCCCAAGCGACTTCAATTTAGATGAAGTCTTTGTGCACTAGAAGCGC
>NW_009938545.1:22568-37106 GCF_000696875.1 Nestor notabilis
ATTTTATCTTGCTAATTTAACATCGTTCCTACCAGTGTAGCAGAGTTCACACCCCTTCTGAATTTCATTTTATTTTTTGCACACATGGAAAGATGAAAGAAAAAGGATAGAAAGCAGAGGATTCCCCTATTTCATGTCACTCACATCAGCATTCAGATCTCAAATAAAACCACATGGGGCAAGAGCTAAGTATTGTTTTAACAGAATGGTTGCTCTGACTTTCAGTTCATTGACATTCTTCAGACAGACTTCCCATGCACAACACGGAGCTCCGTCGTCTTGGTCTAATTAAGCCCCAAAGCCAAAGCTTCACAATGTTACAGCAAGGTGCTCTTCTAGCCAACGTGTATTAAAAGACATGATTTTATGCCGTCAACCACTGTGCGCTTTGCATGCAGATTGTGAATACTGCTCGCATGCTGTGCTCCCTAAGAAAGCAGAGGCTTCTGAAAATGACATCTGTTGCTAACACATCAAGTTTGTGACACCATGGTTAAAAATTTCCTCACCAGCTTCAGAGACTCATATGCTTTGCCAAGAACCACCCACACCACCAATTCAGGCTAACAGTCTGTGCACCTCTCCTTTCCGTTTGTAAGCACATTTTTGATGGCACATGATCATTAGGTAAGAGACAAAGCTTCTCCCTTCAACCAAAAGCTTGTACTGTTTACAAGTGAAGATGTCAGATGTAGGACACGACCCTCAAATCAACTTTTTAAATCTGCAATCACACAATACAATTACCACAACTTTATGACACGAATTATGCAAGTTTAATGTAATAAGGCTTATGATAAACATGACACATTCATAAACACAAAAGGAGAGAGAAGAGACACATACAAGACAGCTCTGAGCTGTACCTGACACAAAGAAAGTCAAAGCAGTGTCTGCAACTCTGCCCTTGGGACTGGTCTTAGTCCAACGGCCTGAGAATTTCAGAATGGGATTTCTGAAATACACCGTTCGGCTATTTTGAAGTGCCTAAAACTCTTGAAATACAAATGGAAGTTAAAAAAAGTCCAAGATAAGAGGCACTGGTGTTGGGAATTATTTCTAAAAAGCAGCTAAGAAATAGAAAATGCCTTTTTAGTTAAGAATGCCTGTCAGATGGCACTTACATAGAGGAAAATGAAATATAAAGACAGAAGGGTTAAGTGGCTTACAAATGAGCCAACAGAGAACTGGGAACAGGACCAGGAACCTGTCTCCAAAGCTACTTCTTGTTGAGACCACACACTTGTTATTGGGCTTCTTCCACTGAAGACCCGGCAGAGACAGAACGAGCTAGCGTTTATTACCCAGTGCATGTGCTCTGCTTCTCTCAAGCTCTAAAGGCAAGCAACAAAGCTAAGCAGAACAGAACAGCTCCCCTGCTTCCCAGAGGGAAGCCTCGAAAACAGATCTCTGGAAGCACTCTCAGCCTCCATGTGAGAGCCACTATGAACAGCCTAGACAGATGTGTTGCAATGGGACAGCTAAACAGATGGTACATTGCAGAAGACATGTTAAATGTAGCATTTGATTTCCGTAGTTGCACTGATGCAAATCATGACCTTAATGCTACATTCGTGCTCACTCTTATTGTTAAGCAGTTCTTTCTTTACTGCATGTAAATTGGGCAGAGGCAGGGTAATTTACCACCCAACAAACCTGGCTTCTTTTCTCATGCTTTAGATGGAGATAAGAGATTTACACTGTCAAAAATCATTGTTCCTACAAAAAGATCTGGGAAACATGAGCTTGCCAGAAGAACTCGGGTCCTTTTTCTTTTAAGTTAATCTCCAGCAGAGCTGTTTTCACTTTTTGCTTGGAAAGCCATTATACACCAAGTGAAAACCAGAACTGCACTCTTCAGAAAAAGGTCAGGGCACGGTTTCACAACAGGCACAAATCACCTCCAGTGAGTGCCCTTCTCCTGGTCACACGTCTGCCCTGGTCCCTTGTCCCAGTGCTTGCAATCTGGGCTGAATTGTAGCCAGGTGAGAAAGGCAATACAAATCCTGAACATTCATGCTATTCAAGAGGTTTTTGCTACTATATGAACAATAATTCAGAAGGAAGGCATCAGGAATATGCAGGTGGGAGACAGAGAACTGACCCTGCTCCAAGGTGGACTTAGGCCATCTAACTGCACCCAAAGAAACATTGCATCTCCGCTGTACCTGTGTAGCACTACAAAAGATCAGACCCCAATCTCAGAAAGAAGAGTCTGCATTTTCAGCTTTAATTTAAATGCAAGTCCACTTACCAGATTTCTGACAAAAGAATTTTCACTTTCTTTTGTCATCGGTTATAATTAGAAGTGACAAAATGAGCTGTCTATTTCTCCATTTTACTGTTTGCTTCCTCGAATCTACGGCATGAGCAGTCGCTTTGGAAGCATTACAAGCAAAACAATCTGCTTAAAAACCAGACAAGAACCAGGAGAGCAAGAGTAGGACAGGATGAAGACATAAAACTGATTCTGGAGGGTGGAAAAACATGGTCATGAGAGAGAGAGACCAGACTCTTTACATCCCAGTCCCAGAGGGTGGGGAAGACAACAGGACTGCCTGCTACAAGCACAGAAAAAGTCAACATTCAAAGTAAAGTGATTAATATGGTAAACGTATACAAAGAATACACAAAGTCACAGAATATTTACCAATTAAAATATTTACCAAGTGTTTTATAATATTTGCAGAAATTATTTAATAATACAGGCAGAAATAGGGACCTTAAAGTCAATATCCAGAGCTACTGTATCATACAACCAACTGTGGTTCTGCACAACTTCAGCTGCAGCCAGGAATGGCCAGCCAATTGCTTTGGAAAAGTGCCAGAAGGGATGAGCTAGAGCCTGAAGTTTCATCTTACGCACTGTTTTCCTCTGCTGTAATAATTTAGCTTGGAGACACAGACAGAAGAGCCCCCTGAACAGTATAAATAGCGAGGAAATAGAAAAGAAAGAAAAAGGAAGCACTTATAAAGCTGGGAGAGAGACCCTGTCTTAACCTACTGCAACTTTATTGTGACAGCAAAGTGCTGCAGAGAAAGGTCTTTGCGTGTACATCCACAAGAGCACACTGCAGAAAGGCAGATGCTCAAACCCAATGTAGACATGACAGTTTCTCTCTCTCCTCCACTGTTAAACAAATGACTCCTGTCTTTTTCCATCTCAACACTGACTTGGAAATTATGATTCAGACACAAGCTTGCTATAGACTGGGGATGGTGAATGAAGCCATTCCTTTGAGTACACTCAAGCGTATCTCACCAACTGGATATTTTAAAAGTGCTTGCATTCTTAAACAATCTTGCAAGTGTCTTCAGAACAGGAGAAACCAAGGTCACTGAACTACAGTATGCTTAAGATATGCACTGTCCATTTTAAAGAGCTGCCTGCAGTGGAAACTCCTTCCATGTCTACACAATGGAGACAAGGCAGAGGTTATGATTTGACTAAAGAAAACAACCTTTGCTGATATACTCTGTTGAGTTGTTCTGCCATCACGAACCATGGACATGCTTGGACCTCAGTAGATAAGTCAGTTCATTATACTGCCATTAACAACAAATGTGGAAGTATCGTTGGGTGGGGAAAAAAAAATAAATCCACATGAGTCATCTCCCCCATGCAGAAGAGGCCTCAATTACATAATTATATTGCATTTGCTATAATCTTACTCAAATGAGATCCTTCACTAGCTGGATGCAAGGAGACAGGCAGGCCGGCACACACATTTTTTCATATTTCTGGAAATAATCACAGCACTGTCTTTGTTTTTCAAAGCCCCAAGGATTTGAGATCTGAAGGTAGCATCTGAGTAATGCTAGCATAAAGGCCAGCTGTACTGGGGCCATGGTAAGCAACGCCTATCTAACACAAGCTTATGAAGCATGCATTTAGACCTTTTGTCAGCCACCCTACTGTCCCTGCCCCCCCACCAAAAGGGCTGAAAAAGGCCTCAGAGAAATCTAATCTCCAAAGCTGAACTTCGACAGCCCTGCAATGTACAACCTTGCACTCGATCTCAGATTTTCTTCTTGCCTTTCCAGTCACACATTTATAAAATACAGATGAAGCTTAGTCAGAAGAGAAACAAGTATAAAGATTAGTAGCAGAGATCAGACTGCACTTTCGAGAAGAAGGAAGGCTCAAGGAATTGAGGAAGCTGAAAGACACAGAAGGAAAGTTCTGACCTAGTAAAAACAGCAGCAGCAAAGCCTCCAGAAATGGTAGTAACTTCTGTTCAGTGATGATGTGGTTTAACACCAGCCAGTAACTCAGGACCATGCATCTGTTCCACTCACACCTGCTCCGGGCAGGATGGGGAGGAGAATTGAAAGAACATAAACCCCATGGGCTGACATAAGAACAGTTCAATAACTACAATATAATATAGTACTACTATTGATAATGATAAGGGAAATAACAAGGGGAGAGAATATAAAACTAGAAGGGAAAAGGAAAAAAAAAACCCCATCAATAAACCCGAGTGATACACAATACGACTGCTCAGCACCCGCTGACTGATACCCAGCCCGACCTGAGCAGCGATCTGGCCTTCTGGATAACTCTCCCCAGTTAATATACTGGGCATGACGTGCTGTGGTATGGAATACCCCTTTGGCCAGTTTGGGTCAGGTGTCCTGTCTCTGCTTCCTCCTGGCTTCCCCTCCTCCTCCATGGCAGAGCATGTGACTGAGAAAGTCCTTCGTCAGAGTAAACATTACTGAGCAACAACTAAAAACATCGGTGTTACCAGCGTTGTTCCCAGGCTGAAAGTCAAAAACACAGCACTGCACCAGCTATTGGGAAGGAGAAAAATAACTGTTACAGCTGAACCCAGGAAAAGTGAGCTGATACAGTTGGAAAAAATGGACAGGTAAATGACTGTGTGTCTAAAAGCCTACCCATTCTTTTTCCTGACTGTATCAGTCAGTCAAAAGATATTCCCAGTCCTTATAAGACAAGCCCTTGCTTCTCTTATAACTTAATGCTATTTACTCACTGACCAAGGCAGACAAATAGCAGGATGTATGTCCATGAATGCAAAATACTCTAGGTGAAAACAAAGGAAGGTCCAGATGAAAAGAACAGCTACATTGCTAAATTAAACACTCTGGTGTTCTGAAAAGAACCAAAATGTCCCAGATTCCTCCTTTGGGGCTGGGGTTGTGGCGTGGGGTGCCAGGAAAAGAAGAGAGAAATCCCGTTTTGGAAGAACTATTTAAAAGATTCCTGGAAAGTTTAGATTCTCTTTTCTTTTGTTAGCCAGGGACATGCTGAACTCCCACCATCTGCATCATGCACAGATCTGGTATAAAAACATACATGTGCTGGGGCAACACAGAACTATATTGAAGAGAAGACAGAGAGGCCTCTGTATGTTTTATACTGAGAGATTCCAGTTCTTAAGTTGCAAAAGTACTTCAATTTCAAATTGTCAACAGATTGAAAAACCAGTCCAAGAACAGCTTGCACTGTAAACTCGTGTTATTGCTGCAGCTTAGAAAGACATTGAGTGCTAGCTTGACTTCTCGCCTCATCTATGAAGAAGGACCATAGTTAATTTGAAATCTCTCTTCATAGTACTATGTCACAATGAAGATCAATACTGTATTTGGATGGTACAAATCCATTTCTACTGAAAAATCTAAGATACATCTATGAAGGCAGGCTTCAAATTCCATACAACTTCTGCTCAAAATTTCAATTTAGGCCTGAAACTGAATGAACCTGAGAAACAATATTCCTAAGGATAAGTCAAGGAATACTGACTCATCCTTACTCAGTCTCAAACAATTTGCCCAGTTCTTTAAAAATGCCAGAACCTATTTCATTCTGCTACAGCACTAGCTGCCATTCCGCTTCACCTAGCACCTCACAGCAAATGTAGCAGATCACACCACCAGATGGTAAAGACTTGTGCTCCTGAGGCTGAAACCTGAGGTTCAAGTCCTTGCGGGCAACTATCTGTAGCACTCTTGTTACACACATAGTTATAAGAAAAGAAACTGTGCGTTTTCACTTCCTCAGTCATTCCTTTCCTGCTCATTAGACAGCCGGGTCAGAAGTGCTTTTTCTCCCATGCTACAGAAGCTGCAAGAGGATGCACATGCCCACTGATGTGCCATCACATGTTATGCCAATACAGCTGGGTAAGGCAGGGTAATGCTGCCACTTAAATCTTTCGCAGCTCATCATGCTCCCAAGTGTTGGAAAAAAGGGATCTTTAGAAGTAAAACACTGAGAGGATGAGTACCATTACCAGCACCATGCTGGATAATCCATTTTGTTAACTTAGCATTTGTAGAATAAGAAAAGTACAGATCTCATAAATGAAGTATCATGTAACACAATGGTAATAAACTGGTTGAAATGCTGTTCTACACCCAGCCAATGTCAGAAAGGAGTTGTGTGCAGAATGAATAAAGAATCAGAAGTTATGGTGCAAGCACAACTCTCCAAAACTGATTCTGCCCTAATCGAGAATGCAGATTTGATCTTCTGGCAAGCTCCTCTCAATTCTTTGTAACTGACTTAGTTTCACTTGTGATCCTTTAGAATAATCAAAAAAACATACATATGAAGGAAGAAAGACTCTAGAAGGAAGTCTCATTTTCTTCTTGAAGCTTCCATTTGCCAGATGATCTCTGTTGTAGTCTAAGTGACCATCAAGTGCATAGAGATTCTTAAAAGATGATTCAGGCAGGAGATAAGTTGCATAGCTAGCTTAGATGCTTAACTCTTGTGTCCTACACACTCTCTGCACTCCTACTCCATTGCATATAAATTTAACCCACACCCAACCCAAACACCTTAACTGCAGGAATTCAGATGTGCCCCTAATATTCAGTACTATAAGGCTTTTGGACTTATTCTCGTGACTTTTATGATGATGCAATTCAAAACTGCAGAGACCACTCCCAGGGATTTCATTTGCCCTAATATTTTCCCTTGTTAACATATGGTATTAAAAAGCATTGCTGGATTTACTGACCTCTTATACTATTATAAATCACCTAACTTAAAGAAACTCTGATACAGAAATGCAAATGAGAGATCAGTGGGTAAAAGGAAAATTGAAGTGGCACGTAAGTCATTGGAAGATCTGTCACAATAATAGTGACTAGCAGTACCTGGCCTGGCATGCACCTACCAGGTGCATGGCCTGCTATCAATTAGCTCTAATTAGTTTATTCAGAGTTTCGACCACCACAGAGCATTTGGTCCAAAAGAGTCTGACCTGGACATGTGCTCAGCAAGGAATGCAGGCCTTCCACATACACACACTGCTTTCTTAGCAGAAGGAAACCTGACTCTTTAAGATATGATGGGAATATACTGCAACTATATCTGACATTTCTCAAGCAGCAAAGAGAAAATGTTAACTACTGCTTAAACCTCTATATTTAACATATTCCACAGCCAAGATGCTAATTAAAGCATTAATTGTTTCAGTGTCCCACGTCAAATACTCCTCATTCTTTGATATGTGGAAGATGGCTCAATTGTGTGGCAATGTATTTGTTTCAATACTAGCAGTTTACTCTTTGATCATGGAGGTTATAATATTGTTTGCACGTACTGCAACAGTGTCTCCTTGTGAAAGCTAGTTAGTCTTACAAAAACAAAACCAACCCCCTCAACAGCAGCCCTATAGGAGTACAAATATAGTATCTATGACACAATCATTTAAGAAAGTGACTGTCAGCCCTTGTCACATTATGTACCAGCATTATGAAAATGTCACACGTTATCACTGGAATATTCTCTTATTTGTAGGTGACTTTTGTGAATATCAATTTATACAATAACAGGATTTAAATATATTGCAATCTGCTATAGACACATTGCTTAAAAAACCCACCTCAACACCTATAGGCAACCTCAAAAAACCCCAGACCAACAGATATTACAGTGCACTGCTTCAACACGTTCTCCTTTTCAACATCAAAAGTTACCGGGTCCCCAGCTTAGTTAGAAGTGCCCAGTTTAGACTGAAAGCCAGCCACCAAGACACTGAACTCCTTCAATTTCTACTTTCAGCCCACATGTCTTTATTAGTCAGTTCATATAGACTCACCTTAGTCCATGGATGTGCCTTAATCTGAGGGAATTTGAATTCAGTATAGTTCGGATTCATTTCTCTAATTTGCTCTCGTGTAGGCGTTCCCAGAACCTGGACAGGAGAGAGAAAAAAAGGCAAATCATTTAGATATGCTTCATATTCACATGGTAATGAAGAGCTCAGTATAACCTACCATACATTGAGACAACTGAAGTCAATCTGTGTAACTAGTAAGTTAATACAGTGTTTAGAACAAAACAACAAAACTTTTGCAGAACTGTTTAAGTTGGAAGGAACCTCCCTCTCCTGGGAGCTTCTCATCCAACCCCCCTGCTCAAGCAGGGTCAGCTGGAGCCAGTTGCCCAAGACCATGTCCCACTAGGTTTTCAGCATCTCCACAGAAGGAGACTTCACAACCTCTCTGGGCAACCTGCTCCAGTCTTTAACCTCCCTCACAGGAAAAAGAGAGTTTTATAGCATTTAAACGAAGTTTTGCTTGTTTTACTTTGTGGCACTGCCTCTTGTCCAGTCAGCAGGCACCACTGAGAAAAGCCCGGCTGTTTCTTCTTCATTCCTTCCCACCAGGTATTTTATACACATCATTAAGACCCCCCCAAGCCTTCTCTGCTTCAGTGCCAGCTCTTGCAACCTCTCTATGACAGATGTTCCAGTCCCTTAATCATCTTTGCGGCCCTTGCTCCAACTTCAGTAGTCTCTTGCTTGCAGTTCAGTTCATAATCCAAGCCTAGTGTCAAAAGGTTAATAATCTTCCATAGCCTTTCACAAATTTCAAGCACCTTTCTCAAACTTAGTGGTATTTCAATGGGGAAGAGAGTTCACTTTAATTAGACTGTTATAAAACAGTACTGCCAAACACATTCTGGGACTGCAAGCTCACTGCATATGGCTGATTAAGGATCAGACCAGGAGCACAGGCTGCATTTTACAAGTCATGAACCTCTGATGAGCTTAAAAGATCAGCCACTTACTGCTGAGGGGAGCAAGAGAGGTTCTACCCCCATCCGAAACTGTGTGGTTTTGGTTGTAGCTCCCCACCCCACTATTTCCACGTGGAAGATAAACTTAGTTTAAACCTAACCTGGAAGCATCGAAAATGCGTACCAGCCCTGGTCTACTTTACAGTGTTGTATTTCTCATTGCCAGAATCCGCACAATGTTATTTTTACATGCAAATGAGTAGTTGTATGAGAAGTAACACACAATCACACATCTCTTTGTCAGGGTGGATAGATTTTGAAAGGATTTTGGAAATCCCTTCAAGGAATAAGCTGGACATACGGCATTAGTGCTTTCTGTTCAGTTAGCACTAAGCATAAGAGAGCCACTGCCTTCTACCTATATATAAAAACCGCAGATCTATATATAAAAACTGTTGTTTTCTGTTTGCACCCAGTTACTGGGTATCCTTTTGTTCTGCAGAGAGAAGTGAAGAGGGCTGCAGGCAGAGGAGCCACTCCTCTATGCTGAGATCAGTCTCATCTTCCTATTGGAACCCTGTAGCCACGCTGCTCTCACCCCGTGACAAATCCCTTGCCATAGAGATAAGCATAATGTTACCACCTCATGAGACTGCACTGTCACCAGCAGGAAACGAATGATCTACAACATGACGTTAGCACTCTACCTTACTGCTTGATAAAGTAGTATTTGGTTACATATTCTGGTACCAAACATTTTCATTCTGTTAGAATAGTGGAGATGAAACAAATGCACTCTAAAGACTCAGGTAAAGGGGGAAAAGAGCAAGTTAATTGCTGTTTAATTAATTTGTGCAACAGAGGAACTATCCTCAGGTATTATGAAAGGAATTTGGCATCTATTATTTACAACACGAGCTGTACAACACAAACTAAAATACCTACACACAAAGCAGTCTTTTGAATAAACAGTAGCAGCAGAGGAAATAAACCCTGCAGCTTGTTCAGGCAGTTGCTTCTTGGACAACAGATTTAACTGACAAGTTGTACAAAATGAATGATCATGTAACTCCTACCTTCCCATTGCTAACCGGGATTTAAGTCTGACCTACTCTCTCTAAAAGCCAAGGGTTAACTTCAGAGCTGACAGGAGAGTTTTCTGTGCTTGTCTGAACATGCTGCTTTTCTCAGGTGGTAGAAAAGGGGGTGTCTGCAGGGTTCTATATATTTGCTCAACTTGCAAAGGAAAAAGAGTTCACAGGAAAACATGCCCTTTCCCTGCTGGTTTTCTGTCTGGCACTGGCCACCCTGCTGCCAGCCCTGCCAGGAGGCTGCTACTCTCAAAGCTTTGATGACCACCAGCCTCAAAGTTTGCCAGTTGCAAAAGATGAGGAAATTTCACTCCTGCAAATATTATTTTCATCCTGGTTCAGGACAAAAGCCATTTTCAAAACCTTGCAAGTATTTTTGATTAGTTAAATTAATTTCCTGAACAATCACGGGTAACTTGTATTGCTCTCCCACCATTTCTAAGTTTTAGGCCTCCCTAGGATAAACAGGACTTTTTAAAAAGCATCTTTACCTTCTTTACCCTCTTCCTCCTCTTCCAAAATTCCTTTAATAGCCCAAATTCAGCAAACTGCCTCAGTTGCCAAGGCTGCCCAGAACAGAAACCCACGTGGTGCAAGTATCTTTATTTAAAGCCTGCCCGTAGCACTAGAGAGAACTCAGATTAGATAGGCAAGGGCAATTTCACAGAAGGACCCATGGACAAAGTCTCTTCATACACCATTTCACTAAAAACACAGCTGTAACTCCAGATGATGGAAGGGAGCAACTCTTCAGCTCAAGCACAGGCTTCTAAGCAACAGTGCTGAAGGTCTCATGAATGCTTAGAAAAAAAGGTACTGAAGAGGGATCATGCTAGCTGAAAGAAGGGATTGCCTGACCTTTCAGCTTCATTGCAGTCTTTGATACACAAAGTAACTGTACAAAAGGAAAAGCGACTTATATTAGCCACTCAGTGTATTTACCTTACTCTCTGCGGATTGTGAAGTCAGATTGTGCTTTCAATTTGTACTGAAGACAGATTAGAGCAAAAACAAAAAACCAAAACCCCTCAAAAACCAACCCAAAAGAACCTCTAAACAAAACAAAGCCAAGAAAAAAAAAAAACCAAACAAGCCCCAGCCCCCCAAAAAACCCCTAACCCAAAACCAAACAAAAACCACAGAGTAAATGAAAATAGGTAGGAAGAAGAATGGAAGTCTGTGTCTAATTCAAATTGCAATCCAAAAGAAAAATGTGAGATAAATCAACTGACAAGCTATAAAATTGTACCAGTACTTGACATATCTGGAAGGGTTCTTGTAGTGGACCTTTCTTCAATGCACCAACACTGCCAGCTGCATGATTCTGAAATTGTACCTCACTTATTCACGCTGAGTTTTCAGCATATTAGGAATACATTCAAGTAACCTTGATGAGTAACAGCAATCATCTAAGCTATTGCAAAATTGGGCAAAACTCTTCTGAAAGAAAACCCTGTCTGTATGTGACTGCTCTTTCCGTTTGAAATGCAAAGGAGAAGCATAAATTTGCACATTTTGGGCAGAATTACTCCATGAAACAGCTGCTCTTAATCTACTCTGAAAATACTATGGAGCTGATGTTCCTTGGAGAGAGGTTTCACAGTATCACAGAACTGTTGAAGTTGGAAGGGACCTCTGGAGTTCATCTGGTCCAACCTCCCTGTACAAGCAGCAACAGCGAGAGCTGGTTGCCCAAGACCATGTCCAGATGGCTTTTGAGTATCTCCAAGGACAGAGATTTCACAGCCTTGCTGGGAAACAAGTTCCAGTGTTGGACCACCCTCACATTAAAAAAAAAAAAAAAAAAAAAAAAAAAAAAGTTGTCTATTTGTGTTCAGATTGGATTTCACACATTTTAACTTGTGCCCATTACCTCTTGTCCTGCCACAAGGTGCCAAAGCAAAGAGCCTGGCTCCCTCTTCTTTGCTTCTTCCCTTCAGGTATTTCTGTGCACTGATAAGATCCCTCCAATCTTGCAGAGGTCAGAGAGCTTTTAGGAAATGCAGAGTCCAATATTGCATTACTGAGGTCCATGCAGATTAGCACAGGCTATTCTGCTTCTCAGAGTTAGTCTTTTGAAAGGGGATATAGTCAAGGAAGAAGTTGGGTTGTTGCTTTATTTTTTTCTATTTAAGAGAGAACCAAAGCAGAGCAAGTACTTGAATAATACAAATGTAGGTGTCTGATGGAACCCACCCTAGACTTTTGCATCCATGAAGGGGGTCTATGTGAGACTACAAGGGATTTGCCTGCAAATGAAGCAAACAACTCAACTAGTTTTGCTCTTTCTCCCCAACCATCAGAACCATCTCTTGAGTAAAAATAAAGAAACATTATCTACCACAACTAACTAGAGAATACACTTGCTGGGAAGACAGATGCTGCTCTGGTTCTCTTAGGACAGAAACTCAACAGAAAAGGTTTCCCAAGTATTTTCTGGAAAGTTTTCCTTTGACATTAATATGTAAATGGATGAAGCTCCCCACATAGTTTTTATTCCAGGAACAGGTTCATGAAGGAAAGGTAATGGTATGCGTATCAAGCAACTGAAGAAAAGCTACCAGCTCCCAATAATGGCATCCTAACAAAAAAACAGCAGAGACCTATGAACCTGGAATAAACCCTGAATTTGATTACAAATAAAGATCTTCATTTTATGTTTTTCCAAGCAAATTTTCATAGGAGAAGGAGATGGATGATACTCAGCTCCAAAAGACACCTTAGTTACACCCCAGTACCAAAGACAGCTGCTGTCCACACCTGGCTTCACTGTGCAAAACTGCAGAGTTTTTTATGACCATACCCACACCACAGGGCAACACCAGGGGAAGGGGCAACTGCAACTGTCTCAACGAGCCCCAGTGGAATAAAGGTCCTTTCTGACAAACCGTCATTACTGCTAAACCTTTCCCAAAATGTAAAAAATCAGTTAAAAGCACAGGAACACCAAAGGTTCAGAAGCTCCAGTTGGTAATGACTGAACTAGAGAGAGGGGAAAGTAGTTATTTAATCAGAAACCTCTAGAAAGCCATGGTTACAGTGGTACAGTGATCTTCCCTGGGAAAACAGCACAAGTTTATAAGGAATCATGCTCCAGGAAGTCTGGTGTGCATGGCTTACCAGATGGCATAATTAATACTTCCACAAACATGTCTGCACCTCTTCAGAAAGCTGGGAGAGGTGTGCCAAATAGTTATTGAAAAAATTCAGTGTAGACATCTCAAGCAGTAAACACGGGTCAACTTCTGAAGTAATACGTCAAGAGGACTGTGGCAGAAAATAAACTTACCCATTTTATATACACTTTCTTTCAAAACACTCTCTTGTCAAACAAAATGAAAGCCAACTAAATATAGAGATTTATTCTATTCAGAAACACGAGAGCAGCTATACATCAGGAACAGGAAGAAACCCATTGTCACTGCTGACATGACTATAATTGCTCATCAACGTTTTTACACTGCCTGCCTGCAAGTACTGGAAGTGACGAATTACTTGAAGCACAGGAACAGCCAAGTTGTGATGTGGGGGGGCATCAGGGAGTTAAAATGCCAGGGGTCTTCCCCTAGGGGTGAGGAGAGAGGACGCATGTGAAAGCCTGCTGAGACAGGTCCACATCCAATAAAATGAAAGATGTTCTCCTACTTCTTATTCTCCCGGAAGAGACGGCTCCTCTCTCCTCATTAACTACTGTGACTGAATTTATTTTATTTCAAAAACTGAGCCCAAAATAGTACCTTGACATTTGAGCATGAGCCATATATTATAATTGCAGTTTATACTTAGCATCTGGCTCAGTAAAACTGTCAAGAGACCAAAAAGTTACACATGGATAGGATTCCTGATACTATTGAGTTTGTCTTTTAATACTTTTTTTCCTCCCTTCCCCCCTCAACCCAGAGAACTATGGGAAGAAGATTTTATTTCTCCTAAATGACCATGAAATGCCAGTTTTGGTGCAAGGAATAATCCCTCAGTCCAAGACGAACCAAAAAAACCACAAAGCAGACACTCTCCAAATCCTTTCCTCTCATTTTCACAAGTCAGTTGATGCATCTCATACTCTTAACATTACAGCATATGGAAAAAATATTTCTGGTAAAGACAACACAAGGCAGATTGGCAGTTCCTGTCCTCCCCGTGTCCCAGGGCTGCTCAGACAATTATTGCTGCTTCCTTCTCCTGACAGATGATTCTTTATTTATTTTCCATTTTGAGGGGAGGAGAGGAAAGATACTTGACAGAATCTTTCAGAAGATAGTAATTATTGTGGAAACAAAACCATTATGCTTCCGAGATACCCTTTTTGCAAAGGGAATAAGAAAGTAACCACTGCCTACAGGAATCGTGGTTTAAGATGCTTTAGTTTGGGGAGGGAGGGATACCCCAGCCAGTTTTAATTTGATAGTTTCAGGGTGCTGTAGAGCAGGGGGTGGGGGAAGCAGG
>NW_009938545.1:37137-65541 GCF_000696875.1 Nestor notabilis
CCCAAGCTTTCACAGGGGGCATGGCAGGCCTGCAGACACCCCTGCTGCACTGCAAGCTGTGTGCACAAGGTAGGAGATTTATGAAGGAGTCTGCCCTGACTGCCTGTCAAAAAAACCCTCTCGTGGCCAAAGAGATCCTTTTTTCCAGCTGCATTCAGCTCAACTGAGCATACTTCTGAAGGGGATGTCACTGAAAAGCCAGGAGAGGCATGAATTTTAATGAATGTACTGGGTTAGCCACTTGAGATATTCCCAGCAGTGGGATAACCTAACATTGGAATAGCTAGCAAGAGCTAAAAATCAGGAGGAAGAGTCACCATTCGAGATCAAACTTCAGAAAAAACACAGCACATGATTTCTCTCCTGTAACAGCGTAAGTATTCAAGAAGAATGCGCTTGGGTTATATTATTTCTTCAGATGGAGCTCCAAGACAGTATTTCCCCATATCGAGTATCATCGTGTCAGGGTAAGTGGTCAAAGATCAATCTCTCCCAGCCAGACTGAGAACATCTGGAAAGGCTGTCTTTAAAGAAGTAAGAGTATGAGAAAAAGAAGCTAAGAAGCAGACTCTGTCTTGATTCACATGAACATGATGCTGTGGTTCTACAGGGGCACAGTTTTTCAGAGCAGTTTGCATTAATATCCATAGGCCTGGAGAAGCTCTGGGTACAACTGGATGGAGAAGATCTTGCAAGACTGTTTGAAATTAAACTACATGAAGACTGTTGAAAGTGATTCAAAATCTGACAAAAGCCAAAAATGCTTCTGATGCTGCAAGGGACTGTGCAGGTTGGACAGAGCCTTGGGCAACATAGTTCAGTGTGTGGCATCCCTGCTCATGGCAGGGGGTTGGAACTAGATGATCTTAAGGTCCTTTCCGACCCTAACTATTCTATGATTCTATGTTAGGCATGCAGCCTGCAGGAAAGACAAGCCATACCAACTGACACAGACCAAGAATTCTGTCTTCATAGAACACAGCTACCAAGGGGATGTCACCAAGAACTGCATGAGAAGGAAGGACTAGTTTAATGTGATGGCATTTGGAAGTTATTCTCCAGCCTAACGCAAAATCTCCATACTCAGGTGTAACATCCAAGTGCTGTGTTGTGAAATGAATTCTGAATAATCAAAGCTGAGTAAGCAACTGAAGAGACAATTGGAAAATTTATGTTGGCTCAAGTTCTATGAAAGTGACTGACTCAGTCACCCTGAATTGACAGGAAGCAAGAGAACAGATTCTAAACTGGCCTCTCCTGCAGTGGAATCAAGTAAATTTAAGGCATGAAAATCATGTGTTTCCAAATGCGTGGATAAATATTTTACTACAGCTGTTTTGGGGAGTTTGCTGCATCTTCTCTGCCCTTCAGTTTCAGTTCCAAGGAAAGTATCTGAAAAGCATGACTCCAAAATAGTCAAACAGCAGCTCGCAGGTTCCAGCCTCCAACCTTCTACAAAGTTCATTGCCGTACTACAACTCCCGGATCCAACAGCTCTGCTTCTCCTACAGCCAGCTTGCATTAAAATAAGCCTGTGTAACATTAAAAGCTTTAAATAGTAGTATTCTATGGCAGGAAATGGAAGAGGTGGTCACCATCTGTAAAAGCATTTTTTTAAATGCTTTTTTAAATGCGATAGGATCGGTCCCAATAGGAACAGGTCCCTGAGGAACTGATCTCCACTTGGTCATCAAGCCATTGATCACAACTCTGTGTGCAGCCATCCAGCCAATTCCTTATTTACCAGGTGGTCCGTCCACCAAATCCATGCCCCTCCAGTTCAGAGACAAGGATGTTGTGCAGGACAGTGTCAAATGCCTTGCACAAGTCCAGGTAGATGACGTCAGTAGCTCTTCCCTTATCCACCAACGCTTGACCCCATCACAGAAGAAGATCTAACCGATAACAGCTTCTGGCAAACTTTGAACCCAACCACAGTCTTTGCTTGGCAAGCATGTCAATAATGAGAGGACATCCAGTTCCTGATTATTTTACTTCCACATTGTGAAAATCAAAGCAGTGGTAGGGCAGAGCACTATGGTTTTGTTGGTAAGTCCTCTCTACTCTCACATTTCTGATCAAGCCACAGAATGACTTCAGGAATGTCACCATTATATAAACAATTGTAATTACAAAAAACTTACTGGATCTAATTCCTCAAGATTGCAGAGATTAATAAAGAAGCAAAACAGGACTTCTGGAACATGTTGGAAGGCAAACACCACAGATTACTGCACAAACTCCTGAGGAACTCTGGCCATCCGAAGTGTTCACAGGGACCACCTCACATCTTGCAAAAGCAGCGTAGCAGAAAGCAGGACACTGCTCCAAGACACTTCTCAAAAGGGTAAAAATGTCACTTAGGCCATCATCAGCCCTACTTCTGAGAGCAGCTCTAGTTTTCCACTAATATTTCCTACATAAACTGACCCAACTTGGATATGCTGAGCATACACTGGACAGAAAGGCAGTAATAAGAAATCAAGAAATTCACAGAAGTAGGTGCAAGACATGGAACCACTGGAGGAAAGTTGTTGACTGGAGGATTTCCAGCGGGATAGACAGAAACCTTGTTGCTGTAAAAAAAGCTAGGTTTACATTGTCAAAGGGTGGAGGATATATGGCAAAAGCCTAGAAAGGTCAGAGCATGCCCCACTGAGAACACAGAGCAGGCCACAGAAACACTGAGCCTCACCAGCCCATGCCCTCCAATCAGTAGGAATGACCAGTTGGTGTTGGTTGGTGTCATGCACTGTTAGGACAGCTACAAAGACACCAGCAGCTCCTCTAGTAACATAGACACAAGTAGGAAGTTCTACTCTTCCACTCACAGTTTGTTTTTGTGAGGGTTTTCCACGCATGCCACACACAGATACATGCATCGAGATAGCAGTTAAGTGGCAAAACCAAGAAGGAAATTCTCTCAATACAGTCCCCCTGTGGTGATGAAATCAATAAAGCCAAATAGCACGTGCACACATCTTACCCTGCTACTCCCATCTTATTAAGTGCATAGTATGGATTCAGATGAAAACCATACTGTGCTCTCCAGAAACCTTTTTTCCTTCATTGTAGAAGTTGAAGGAGGTGGGGAGACCAGGGTGCTGCAAAGTCAGGCACCAATCTTTTAAGCTATGAATTAGTCTTCCATGCCTCTAATTTGAGAATCAGAGAATATTCACAGCTCACCAAATGAAACAATCAAGATGTGTTCAGACATAAGTGATACACAAACGTTACGTATTCTGAAACATTAGGTCTTTTTCACTTGAAAAACAAGACTCTTTAAAGGTGGAAGATCTCTTTGCCCTAAATTTCCCAATTCTCCATCTGCATAAAGAAGTGCCCTGTATCACCTTTCACCTCCAAGAGCTGGAAGGAAGGAAGGAAAAGAAGAGAAGAAGGCTACATACCTGGCACAAGGAGATTTAATAATACTGTTTTCAAAGCCAAGTACCAACTGCATGCAACAAGGGAAGGAGAACCAGATTCTTAAAGAATTAAAATCACACATTAACAAATATTGGCTCAGTATGCAAGCACTATTTCCAAGGACACTGGAAGTGCAACCCTTTAAGAGAGAAAAAAACCCTATATAGTTAAAAGATGATATATCATTACGCATGACTGCAAGAGGTGCAAAGAAAGATCATCAAGTTCTCAAAAGAAGCTAAGTAGTGTTCTCAAACATGGTTTACATACAGCACAATGGTACAATGTACAATGGTGACAGAGTAAGTATGTTGACAAGTTTGTAACAACGCATGCTTTCATGCTGATTCCCAAGGAATAATGCAATTGAAACAACACTTAAAATTCCGTACCTTGATTATTTCCACCAACTGATCCACACCACTGTCACCTGGAAAGATTGGTTGTCCTAGTAACAGTTCAGCCAATACACAGCCTGCTGACCACACATCTAAAAAAGGGAAAGTAGAGGGAAGGGAAAGATATCAGTAAAAGGTCAGTAAAAGGTACGTATTAGGCAATTTATATAAACCCCAGCAATTTTAAGCTTACTTTATTCTTTGCCATGTTTAATAGAGTATTTAACACAGTTAAAAATAAAAAACATTCCTCTCCTAAATGCCTATCTAGAAAACAGATACCTAGCATAAAGCAACAGTGAGCAGTCTTAGAAATCAAACCATGAGACAAAGAGGACTGGGAAGGAATGTTAAGTGCCATAATGTATTGACATGAAAACTTACACATGTAGCAAAAAGACGTGAGAACATCTGCCATCTGAAAATTAGGAATTTTCCCAAACCCTGTGTTGTTTTTAGATCACTGCTCAGACAATGGCTGGTTTTTACTGTTTCTGACTGCTGAATAGACTCAATTTTTCATCCATATACTGAAAGCATGTATACAAGCAGCAGATGAACCAGTGCTGCAAGTATCACTTGTATCCTGCAGTACATGATCCGGAGACAGCCTCTGTAACTCAGTCACACTAAAACCTAATCTTTATGCTAATTCCATTTGCGGGGTTGGCTGGATAGCAGAAGTACAAGTCTAGATCAGGTCAACAGCATCCACAAAAGAAGCCATCAACTAATGTTCATACATGCACCAAAAGCCACAAGTAGTCATTAGCAGCTAGTCCTCTACATGAAGAAAATTTGCATTAACAATTACAGGTATATCTTACATAAAAATAAGACCATTACATACCATAACAGCAACTTAAGAATGTATCTAAATGTACTACAGAATATAGCATTTTATTTTTGAAAAACGGTTCATTTGAATGAAAAATCTAATGAAGCAAATGCAGTAAACGCTGCACAGCAGATGTTTGTGAGAATCTGCTGGAACTGCATGCTAAATACTGATGCTCAAGCTGCTCAACACAGCAAAAGTATCGCCCCTAGATGCAGAGATAACTGCTTCTCTAAAACCAGGTTGACTATTAGGCTTTCTAAAAAGTCATCATCTGTTCAATATACATCTGAAGCCTTACACTAAAATCCAATCTCAAACAAGCCATCAGTTTAATGGAAGATTTGTAAAGCCTACAATACTGTAATGCCCCAATGAGAAAAGAACAAAACCAGTCCCCCTCCACCCATCTTTCTTTGATTCCATTTGGAATCCTTGCCTACTTTTAGAGCTAACCTTCCCCCACAAAACAACAGTAGCATCACCACTCAAAACCCAGACAATTTACCTCCTGAGGCCTGTTCCAGCCTGAGGTAACTCACACTATGACAGAGATCCTTACTCCTCTACTGTATTTAAACTATGCCACTGGGAAGCAGGATTCACATAACACTGTCAGTTACGGTTGAAGGCCTGTGTAAGGAAAATGTCTCTGACAGTTCTCTAAACAGTCTATTATGACTTTGTCATAACCATTAGAGATTGATGCAAATAACAACAACAATAATAATACACCACCAAACTTTCAGGATATCAAGATTGATAACAAAATAATCTGTTAAAACAGACTTTTCCTTCTCCCATTTCTAAATGAAAGAGAGAGGGACTATGCAAAAATACCTTCCCCATTTCTCAAGAAAGGCATGGTTCAATTGGAACATACAGTGAACAAAAAGCACTGCTCATAACTGCAGCTTACTTTCTTAAGGCTACTAGTGCCTTAGTACAAACATCTCATCAGGGTTTATCCTAAAACTACCTATAATACAGCAGCCAGAAATAATGCAAAGTTTGAGTCTTGAATATCAAAAAAGCAAACAGACCAGATTACACTTTCTGATCTTTTAGTCATATTTAATAAAAGCTAATATGGCCACTGACACAACCTCTTTCGGACAACGAAACAACATTCAATTGCATCCAACTGCTAAACAACATTCCTCCCTGATAGCCCCTGCTGCTGGAGCAACACGCACAACAAAAACATGAAGCAAAGAATCACTTTTTATGTCATCCCATGCACAGTGAGTTTATAGGAAATCACACAACAGTTCAACAGGTAGCACAGATTTCATCTGAAGTACTGAAGAAACAAATTAAGTGTACTAAGCAGGCAGAGTACTGTAATTCAGAAGTCTATCTAAAAGCACCTTAAAGGGACTGGAAAAAGCAAAGTCCTTTACACCAAGTATACAAAACAAATGGTACCCCAGAGCTATAATGATTATTTACAACTTCAATCCTTATTTTGCACTGAAAAAGAAACAACATATGGGAAGGAAAAATATTTGTCAGCACATACTCTCAGTGTCAGCGCTGGGCTGGTATAAGTCAGCATTCACAACTCACTCCCTCTAGAAATGTTGATATGCTAGCATGAGTCTTTTCAAATTAGACTGCGGCTTTTTAAAACTGTTTTAAATGACCTTCTGGTCTGGCTGCTCCATGAAGTTGGCTTTCTGTTGGCTTATCCCTTCCCAGGCTCCCTAAATGCCTTTGCACTCCCCCAGTCAATTTCAGTCAAGTCTGAAAGGCCGAAGACTCGAATCCATTACTGCAGTTTTGTAAAAACAGCAGGGAGAGCGTGCATCAGTGTTGCTGCTGAGGAGAGGAGGGCTCATCCCTGTGGGATATGCCAGGTTTGCCCCCCACCCTGCCAAACTGCAGCTGCCAACAAGCTGAAGGATGCGCAGGTCCTTGCTCAAGCAAGAAGGCCAAGCAGAAACAGCAGAGGGTACATGAGACAGCTGAGGGCATCACAGGGAGACAGAGGAGAAAAAGACAGAATGCAGGTAATGAAGATTGAGGCAAGGATGTCTGAGGAATACTTGCTGCATTTGCGATGGGTTTAATCCATCAAACTTACAACTCATCCACTGGAAACCTATGTAGTTTTTCCTTGTGCAGTGACACCTTCCAAATCAGGTAACCTAACTCCTTATTAAAAGTCTACTTAATTTTCCTTGCTAACACTTTGAGTGCACACTGAAATAAGCTATGGGCATTCTAAAACTCCCACCTTTTTTTCCAGGAGTGTAATTTCACCAATTTCCTAATTAGGACTTGGGCAATGTTCCCTGGGCAAGGAAGTGAACAAACCCCTGAAGCATCCTCAACAAACGCCAGAGAGCAGAGGCTAACTGCAGCAGCTCCAAGCAGGGATAGCAACAAAACACCATTTGCATAGGTGTTTCTACACCTCTGGTGAGCTATGTAGAGTAAGGAAGAAACTGGGAAATTTCAGCTCTGCTGGAACTTGATGGAATTTATGCCATCGGCTTTAAAAGGACTAAAATTTGGCTACAGGATGGTAACATTTTTCTCAAGCTTGACATAAACGATGTAGTACATTCTATATTTAAAGACTCATTACTTAAAAGAAGTGATAAGGTAACTCATATCAGTTTTTGATAGCTCCTTCCCAGACCCTCTTCTGCCTTAGCACAGTCACAGCTAAAACTATTATAGGTTAATAATCTCTCAGAGCAAGCTTGTAGTCCAACTACCTGCTCCCATGGTTCTGAACTATTTCTTTTTAATATGTGCAATTTAATTACGGCAAAATATGACTATCATTCATGTGCTTTAAACTAGTTTTAAACAAGGTAAGAGAGAACTTTAAACAATGATTTGTTGATTGAAAACAAATCAACAAATCATCCTCAAGCCAAACTAGTTGGAACAATGTGAAATTTTAGGAAAAAATGCTGAAACCTATTAATTTTAAGCTAAAGAAAGTAGGCAAGGCTACTTTCTCCATACCTTTGGTGAGACATAGTCTAAATAATATGGACAGTAAATGCAATGGCCAGCCAAAAGCAGCCTTCAAATAAGCTTACTTCAGACAGAAGGATGGAAAGAAAAAGGAAGGAAAGAAGGGAAGAAAGAAACTTGAGCCTGCTCTCATCTTTTTAGTACAAATTATAACCTTTCCTTTATCTGACACTATTGGGCACGTTTACCTATGTTTTTTTTCCCCTCATCTATTTATCTCTGTCTCATTATTCCTTGGTCTTGATGGAATTTTGCTATTTTGGAGGTAACTCAAAGCTACTGCTCTGGAAACTGCAGACACAAAGCAGGGAAGAAACCAGGAATCAGAAAAGCAGCCCTAGGAGGTCACCAAATGCCAGAGCCCAAAGTGCTCTTTACTGCTGCTTGTATGGAACACTTTTTGGGGTGTCAGAACAAGAAGAGAGTTCTGGATTATGGGCACACATACTACATAGGTGCAAGTTCTGCATATTGAGCAACCACGGATCATGGAGATAGAATTAGGCTGAAACCTGAAAATGCTTGGAAAGCCATGCTTGTTCCATTGTTTGGAACAAAAGCTACACACATGTATCTCTATTCTGCAATGAAGAGATGAAACTACAAGGACAAGTGACAGAACAGTTCAGAAAATTAATGCACATGCTTATTTTCAGCACTGGAAGTTGCCATCCGAGACAGAGACAAACCCTTTTCACTGTTTGGCGACAGGTTTTGAACACACCTCGTGATGGTTCTTCCCCAAGAAACTCTGAGACAGCCCAAGTATGCACGCCTCCAGAGGAGCTTCTGCTCCAGACTGCTGAGATGAAATACTCTCTCCCTCCATCTCAGTGCTTGCTAGGAAAGTGAATGAATAACTTCATGATACCTATTTTTGGACACCCCAAGAAAAGCCAGCAATACATCCACGCAGATCAATCTTTCCCTGCCAGTGGCTATAAATGTTCCCTCTGGAACGCTCTCAACTCCCGCCAGCACAGGGACAGAGAAACACACGGAGACTAGCAGACTTTTGTTAGCCAGAAGCAGTTCCACGTTCTAGTGAGCCCTCCCTTGCCCCATCCCTAACCTAGGAAAAAAATGCACGTTATGGATGTAAAGCTTAACTGTGCAGCTTCTTTTTATACCAGAAAATCACGTAGCAACAGAAACATCTGCACCCACCCCTGCTCCAGCGCCTATGTTTGTCCCAGAACATTGTAGGGGAATGTGGGCAGCTATCCCATAGTTTTTTCCAGCAGGCAGCAGCACCCATATGACCAGTGCAGCCAGCAGCATGCTAGCAATGTACTGTGGGATGTCATAACACACACACAGATCTACAAGGAAGAAGCTCCAGCCAAAATGCTGCCAAGGGATTGCCGAAGGGCTTGGTTTGCAAAAAAAATCCCTCCTGCAAATGAGCTGCTGGAACAAAACTGTGTGCCATGCCCAGCAAGCCTGAGGGACACGCACGCGCTTGTAGAATTCATAGTCAAACATGAACGAAGGCCCCAACAGCACAAGCTACGAAGGCACCAATTGACATGAATGCTTGTGCCTAACCACTGAAAAATCACAGAATCAGAGTGGTTTGGGTTGGAAGGGAACTTAAAAGTTCATCCAGTTCCAACCACCTGCCGCGAACAGGGACACCTTCCACTAGACCAGGTTGCTCCAAGCCCCTGTGTCCACCCTGGCCTTGAACACTGCCGGGGATGGGGCAGCCACAGCTTCTCTGGGCACCCTGTGCCAGTGCCTCAGCACCCTCACAGTAAAGAACTTCTTTCTTATATTTAGCCTGAACCTCCCCTGTTTCAGTTTGACTCCATCACCCCTTGTCCTATCGCTACAGTCCCTGATAAGAGTCCCTCTCCAACATCCTTGTAGGCCCCTTCAGACACTGGAAGCTGCTCTGAGGTCTCCCCACAGCTTCTCTTCTCCAGGCTGAACAGCCCCAACTTTCTCAGCCTGTCTTCATAAGGGAGATGCTCCAGCCCCTGATCATCCTCGTGGCCTCCTCTGGACTTGCTCCAACAGGTCCATGTCCTTCTTATGTTGGTGACATCAGAACTGCACACAGTGCTGCAGGCGGGGTCTCACAAGAGCATAGTAGAGGGGCAGGATCACCTCTCTCAACCTGCTGCTCACGCTCCTTTTGATGCAGCCCAGCACATGGGTGGTTTCTGTGCTCAAGCGCACACTGAAATGGTTCACAATCAGTTTCTCGTCAACCAATACCCCCAAGTCCTTCTCTGCAGGGCTGCTCTGAATCACTTCTTAAATCCTTAAAGTCGTAAGGCAGGTAGACAACAGAACTGCTATGGGCCTGGATTTGTAGCTATTTGGCAACAGGGATTATTTAAGAACTTGAATAAGTCATTTCCCAGGTCATTATTTTAACAAGAGTCCCAGGTCTGCTAGATGGCACACACAGAGGCATCAACTGCAGTAAATGTGTTTTGATGCTGTTTTTACTATTGTGTATATTTAAATGCTGCACCATTGCAGTACTTGACAGAAAGTGCAACAAACACTACCCTGGCTCTGAGTTATTTTTAAAGGGACCTTTTGGGTTAAATTTAAGTCATGCACTTTCATGAAATAATCAAGATCCTGGAATTTAAATGCCAGTTGACAGTTCTGTTGTGACATCCAGGATGAAAAGACACATCCTGGAACCATCTTTAGTTTCTGCTAATTGAAGAGCAAGTTACGTTGCAAGGACAAATTCAGGTGTTAAAAGACAACCTAGATGAAGTGAGACAGCCTAATGCAAGTCCTGGTTAAAGAGCTAAACAAGATGACTAACTACTGAAAGGGTCATGATGCAAGCTGGCTGTACCGTCAGTCTTGGGCCACCCCAGTGTCACTGCCTAGGCTTAAAAAGCACTTCTTGCTCAGAAACACTTTCAATAATTACCATACTGCAGTGTTATTAATCATAAGCCCCACAGTAATGTTAGCAGACAACAAAAACATTATGAAAACAGTGGATGCCTTGCAGATAATGTACACACAGTTCTACGTAGAACACTCTGGCATCATATTCTTCACTTATTTTTCATGTACATTTAAGACAGTACATTTAAACGGAGTGAAGATCTATACCTTACTTGTAAGCTCAGGTTTTGTTACCACACACAAGTGGATTCTTATACAAAGAAAGAGACTCAAAAGCAGGAAAGAGGTGTTGTATTAACAATTCAGAAGAAAACAACTAGAGAACAGAAGCATGTCCATATTTTCAAGACAGGAAACTAAAGAGTTTCACAGTTCCCTATACTCTGAGCTATAAATAAAGTACTGATAATTAAATGTTCCTTTCTCTCCCTCTCTTGTAAGAAACCTATCAGTGCTTGTTGGTTGGTGTAGAAATAATGGTGGTTGCGTTTGGATGAGCAATCCTATGTGAAATGGGGAAGAGTTCTCATTAAGCGCTATTGCTGCCTACCTAACAAGAATGAAGGAATATCCTGGTATTTAACACCACTGGAAATAGCAGCATCATAAAACTAAACCCCTAGAATCTCCAGCATATTGCAGAACACCGGAAAACTGCAAAGTTTGTAATAACATGTTCGTACTTCTCACCTCCCAAAGGCAAAGATTCTCTTGAGAAGGAAGAGGAGGGAGGAAAGGATAGGAAGGAAGGAATACTTGCTGAACCTCACTTTCAAGCTATTTTGTGCAAATTTTAGGCTTGAGTGGGGGAATCGGGTTTTTCTGGGAGGGAACACAACAAAATCTGAACATGGACTGAAATTCATGATGTTTTTGGCAAATGGAAAATGGACTCTTCACTTCAGAATCCTATTTTTATTATAGCTGTTTTAGAGACCAGCAGATAAGAAAAAAACCAAACAACTGAAAGAGCAAAACTGAAAAACAGAAAAACAACAACCGAAAGAGCAACTTTAAAAAAGCTTTGCAAAAAAGTGCAAGATTAAAGTCATTATGCCTTTGGAGCAAGAGCAATTTACAGGCTTATCTATAAAGCAGTTGCTTGTGCTCACCTAAAGCACTCTTTTATGCACTTATCCCCTGGAACAAGTTGTCTCAGTGCATTCTGATAATGCAGCTGAGCCAATCTATTCGCTTTCAGCTGGCAAAACGATGTCGACCAGGATCAGCTGCCTTCCTCTCACTTTGCTTTTACCTGGGCTCTGCTGCTTATCAGACAACACAGTAATGCTGATTCAACTCACTCATGTAGCAGAACATTAACCTAACCAAATGACTCTTGTCAGCCAAAGTTGAATTGGTGTATTAAACAGTAAACTGGGAGAGCTAGGGTATTCAGAGGCAAGAAAGAGTAGGGCTGGGGCTTTCACTTTTGGCAGCAGCCCACCATTAAGTAAGTTCTGCCCTTTTATCTTTATTGTGCCATTACTTTTCCCAGCCTCCTTTTTTCTACCGGGGAGACACACAAGTGTTGCTACAATACATACTGAAGAATAACTAATGGAAAAAACCCCACTAGCAAGAGAAGGTAAGTCTTCAGGAACACTTCTTTTTTTCAAAGAACTGGAGTCAGAAAGAGCCAGCCAGCCTCTAACACTAGTTAGAACAGACAAACTCTAAACATACTTTAACTGGTTATAAACAATAGTCTGCCAAGATTTAATCATGATCTTCAAATCCTTTTGAACATATTAAACCTTGCCTAAGTGACTCAGGTCCATAAGCAAGGTAAAAGCTTAGCATAATACTGGTCAACTTGAGAGCCAAATCCTGTCTCTTCAGCCCTAGCACTCAGAAGGGGCCTGGGGAATATCTTGACTAAAAACCTGAAGTTACCCACAACCACCCAATACACTGCTGCTAAGTTTTACGATTTTTCATTTTGCAATTCAGTTTTAGGACTCCACTGTAAGAAAACCTGGCTGTTCCCTGTCCTCTGCCAAAACTTCCAGCTTCCCTAGTTATTTCCATGACACAGCTATGTGCCCTGTATTAGAAAGTAGTCTTCTTTATGGTCAAAATTAACAACTTGAGGACAGTAGAAGTTCACAGAGTAAGTCAAATCAGCAAGACTGCTGTACACTATACATTAAAGCTGGCAAGACTGTTTAAAGCCAATCATCAGGCCACATTTCCCCTCACCCTCTCTGCCACTAACAACTCTTTGCTAAATCCCAAGTAAGCAACATCACAGAATTATGTGTCTAAATCACAGCATATCAAGAATGACTATATTTCTATAATAATTCTTTACAGTTATTTTAAGTCATCAAAGTACTTTTCTGGCTTGAGATCTCATAGGGTTATGAGATCCCTCTACTTCTGACGTACATGGCAGAATTACCTGGATTTTTTCTTTTTTGTGTGAAATCAGATTTCTCTTAATACATTAAAAAAGCCCCTTTCCTAATGTAACTGACATGGAAATCTAAAAAGGCATAGAAATCACAGCAGCTGTCTACAAAATGTGAGTATTTCGTTAAGAAGTGCCACCTGACCATTTACAATAAAATTCTGCCTCTGAGGATTATATCCAAGTTCTCTGGAAACGTTAACCCTTAACTACAGAATACAAACTCATGTGGTTGGTATAGATTTTAACACACACACACACACACACACACACATACGTACCTATACTGGAGGTATAATCGGTGGCTCCAAAGATCAACTCTGGTGCCCTGTAGTACCGAGAGCAGATGTATGAGACATTAGGTTCTCCACGAACCAGCTGTTTTGCACTGTAAAGAAAACAAAATAATAATCTTTAAGTATTTAATAGTTGTACAGTATTGCAGTGCAGACCCACATTAAGCTGCTTTGGCACACCTCACCCACTCCAGTTCCTAAATACTGAAGTACCATGTTCTTCTAAGCTGATGAAAGCCACAAACCCAAATGATTTACCAAGAAATCAATCCAATCCACCAAGTAGCTACCTTACACAGGACTTAGCCAAGGAAATTGTGCCTACAGATTAGGTGATAAATAGATCCAGATTTTTGGCTGGCAGTTGTCTTTTGCCAGGTACAAAGGTTTGTTTACAAAGAAAAAGAGGACGGAATACAGTTTCATCAAACACAGTTCCCTTTTAAGGTTCAAAGGCTCTGGATACTCACCAGAACTAAGAGTGGGGTTTGTTTTGTTTTGTTTTGAACATTCCATCACAATATTCTAACTCTTTGATGTTTAAGGGAGTGTGTTATGAGGAGACATAGGAAAACAACTTTGCCATTGCAGTCACATGTTAATGTGCCACAATTCACATGAAGGCTTCATTTATACTGAAAAAGATCAACCACAGAGGATCTAACTTACAATATTGGCCCAACCGCTATTTGGAAGTAAATAAAGGAATAAAGGAACACAAGAGCACACTACATTCAGAACATGAGTCTATGAATACATTATACTTCTTTCTTAATTAACCCCATGTGTTAGACAGAAAGGAGCTGGAAGCAAATATGCGCTTTCAGAAATAAGACATTCAACTAAGTAGCACCAAACCCAGCAGAGTGGCAAGCCAGCCAGATCATACATCCAACCTTCCAGACATTCCTCTCAGCCTTCACGGAAGAAGGACTCCCACCACCCATTTAGCCTGTATTTAAAAGTCTCAGTTTTCCACTTTCTATATAGAAGCTACAATTAACAAATTCCCACTGTTTCTGTGTTAACACAGAGGAAGTACCACCTTTTTATGCATTGTTACTTTTGAGTTTCAGTACGATTCCCATTTCATTCCAACAATGGTGAGGTAGAGCTGGGGAGGAGATTCCCAAGCCACGAGGCATCACGATGCTCTGCTTGAATAACCACCATTTGACATTCCCACTCAGTATGGGCAAACTAATTTAGCAACAGCAGCTTCTGTGACCTCTCACACATATGCCCTAACTTATTTTAGTCTGCAAAGTTGTATCACAATCTGAAGACAGAACCTTCCCAGGGAGAAATCTGTCTCCTGTCTCAGTGTGGACTCCCCAAATTTCTGTATCAGTTCTAAGATGGGGGTCAGACTCTAAAGTGATTGACTTGAACAGAAACTGGAAATAAATGTGACACTGGAAATGAGGATACAGTCCACTAACTAAGAGCTTAAATCAGAATTGTTGTTTCTGATCTTGAGCCTTTTATGGTATTTGAAATATTAATTCAACTGGTGTACATACAAGTAGACTAATGAAGTGTACCGTTAGCCTTTTTAGGTTACTATGCCAATGTGCCTGTCCTTTCTTCCCCAAACACGTCACCCTAATATTTGGCTATATTTTTCCACAGTGCGGTATTTCACCTATGTGACAGTGTATTTATTTTTCTAATACCTTCATAAATAAAAGGCTTGAACTTAAATTCCCCACGTCTTGATATCCTTTTCTCCCCCCTCTCTCAGATGAACTCATTTTGAGAGGAAAACAAGAGTATCAATAGTTTTCTCTTCCAAAACTACAGATGAAGACCTCCTGGGGAACACAGAGGATTGCTTTGCAAAGTTGTACTCAGGTTCACTTTAAAGGAAGCTCTTTTCACCAAGTTTCAGGCCACAGATGCACTTACCTTCCAAAGTCGCAGAGTTTTAGAACAGCTGTATCAGGGTCCAGCAAGAGGTTCTGTGGTTTTATATCCCGGTGGCAGATCCCAAAGGAGTGGATATAGGCTAAACTCCGGAACAGCTGATACATGTATAACTGGAACAAAGAAGCGTCACGTAAGGCATGCTTCCCCAGTCAAAACCAGGCAAAACAATTATTTTAACATAAACTCTTACTAGAAAAAAAAAAAACCAAAACCCACACTAAAAGACGACCCTACTGAAGTCATGTTAGTGCTATGAAGATGATCAGGTATTTGCATACCTTGCTCACCCATCCTTTGCCACATACCCACACACATGGTTCAAATTTGTTCCTTTGCCCTTTTTCCAAAATGAGCACAATTCACAAAAGAGTAATTGCGCAGCTTTCCACAGTTATAAATAATGGTAGTCACAGAAAACATACAAGTGTTTCAGTTTGCTTTATAAGTGTTATGGTTTGCTTTCTAAGTTTCAGTTTGCTTTTTAAACCAGCTTCTTCACAGAAAGGAAGGATTTAACCTTATTGAAGAAGAACTTAAAAACCCCATTAAACCCAAATGCCCAACTAAAAAAACCCCAACCACCAAAGAAAACCCTTCTGTTGATGAAGTTATTAACAATATACTAAATGTTGCCCAAGGACTATGGTAGCGTCTCAGCCTGGCTCTTGAGTGAATCTCCCAGTTTCTCTTGGTGAAGGGACAGACTCATTCTAATTTCAAATCTCTGGGCAAAAAGAGAAGGCAGATAAAACCAACTGTTCAGAATAATCTTATGCAAGGCACAGCAAACAAGTATGCTGAGGGAAAGTTTTTTCTTCCCCCTTTCTAACTCCTTAGCAAGGATGCACACTGCAAGGGGAGATGTTACAAAGCCAAGACAGCAACACATGGCAAGACCACAGGACAAGGGGAGGATGTCCACCTGCTGGACCTACACGCATTTGGCTATGAAGAACACAGAGATGCGGGATACAATGAGGGCCATATAGCATATACCATCATAAAGGCAGGGGAAGCCCTGTTTCAAGGTTGACAGCAGGCTGCCTGGTTATTTGTTATCTTTGTTGTGTCCCCCACAAGGTTCCATTTAAAAATCAAGTTACGGGCAGGACACCGAACTGGAGATGCACCTCCACACTTCCCTTTTGTAAGCACATTCTCCACAGTTCACCTTTAACGGTCTGTAAAACCAGGTGCAATTGCTAGATACTGTTATCAGGTCACGTCTGCCACACTTCCACCACTATCTTTGTCTTTACACTTTTTCTCTCCCTTGTTTTTTGTTGTTTGTTTGGCGGTGAAAGGAGGAGTGGGAGGAGAATCATTTGAATTTTGGCTCTAGGTGTTTAGTTTTCGTATTTTTTTCTAAAACCCACAACTCTGCACAAAGAAAAGCAAACAAACATGTTTTCTGATGTTACCTATGTATTGTGCAAGCGTATTGCAAAATAATGCAAAAGATTGCTCTTCTACCTTGGGGAGTCAAGTTGACACATGCGGGATTTAGAAGGTATGTTTTTCATCTCCCCACAGCAAAACCAACATCTCCAAGAATTTCTTCCAGCGTGTTAGAAGTTACAAATAAAAATTAACCAGAAGATTACTAGAAAAGCTTCCCTGCATTTCTTCAACAGTTTCTTTGTTACCTGGGGAAAGCACCTCCCTGCCTGCCTAGGTACCAATCACATGTGAACAAATAGGTACGATCTGCTCTCTGTGTAGCCAAGATGGCTCAGAAATTACAAAAGCTTTAATGACATCAATGTAACATGATCTTTTTAAATACAGAATTATGAGAAAGGCTTGCTTTGCCAGACAAGTAAGAACAGCCTTCCAGTTTACTTGGAATGGGAAGTCCCAAGAATCCAGGAAGATTAAAGAGCTGAAGCAGAATTTTCTCTCAAAGAATAAGTAAGGACAGTTTTTCCCACGTTCTCATAATGAAAAGCAATTAGGACAAGAGTGCTGACAGAAGTTATATGAACAATTTATCAAACGCTAAGCTAACAGATTTTGGGGTACATATAACCTGAAGACACACTGTTCATCAGCAGACCAGTGTGATCTTGCAGTAGAAACTGGATGATATTCTGTGCTTTCTCAAAAGCAGGCTCCAGTGGTGTCTAGTGCAGAGACATGCCATTCACAACTTATGTATATACAGGTGTGGCACAACACTTTGTTACTGGAATAATTACTATTTGTAGCTTTCACCTCTACAACTTTCATCTTTCTCAATCACATTTGTGTTTTTTTCTTAACCCCACCATCATGTGAAGCATTAGACTATTGAAAAGGAGTCTGGAGGAACCAATACGAATCAGGAATATTTGTTGCTTATTTCCATTTAATGTTACCTTGGTGCCATGTTAACAAGTTAATGCCATGTGAAAACGTGATCATTCACTAGCATGTGGACTGTGGTCACCATACTATATGAAATGGAACTACAAGACCCAGATAGGTCCCATTTTTACTGAGAAGAAGGAAATTTTATTCATTAACTATTTTGTAAAAGACAACAGAAGACCCAGACAACTTAGTGAGGTTTTGAGGCTACAATGTGATTACAAGCTACAAGTGGGGAAAAAACTATGACTTTCATGCCCACAACGGAAGCACATGAACTCTTACTCGTATGCCAGGGGAATACAACAGATAAGAGAACATTATTCTTCCTGACCTCCTCTCTCGGTTCCTGACCATTGTACTACTGTGTCTTCATTGCCTCAGGAAACTGAAGCTGCTCATCTGGCTGGTGTCAGGCTCTAAGCTACTTCAAGACCCCAGAACTCCCCTCACACTCAGTCTCCCCCACCAAGCCCAAGATTTAGAGAGTGCTTTAAGCCTCTACCTTCCTTTGCCATAACAATCATTCTAATATCTTTTTTTTTCCCTTGCCTCACAGTGTATATGCTCCTAAAAACTTCAGAAAACCATGTCAGAAAAGACGTATCCACAGAGTTTATTCCTATCATGTTCTTCTTCACCTAACGACATCTATCAGTTACCTACCTTGACATAAATCATAGGGAGTGTCTGTTTGGCCCGACTATAATGTCTGGCAACTCTGTATACTGTTTCAGGAACATAGTCCAGCACCAGGTTGAGGTACACCTCATCTTTCTGAAAGAAAATAAGAGAAGGAAAAAACAAAAAAAAGAATCAGAAATAGATTTGAAGCACGAAGTACAATTAAAACACTCAGAGAAACCAAGAGGGATGAGAAAGTTGTGGACATTTTAAGTACATGTCTTTAGTGGGAGCGTGAACTGCTACCAAACTGTTTTTCCTTCAGGCTTTGCACTTGTGCACTAATACCTGAGTCAAACATATGTTTAAGGTCACATTAATTAATATGGTCTCCAACATGAGCCATTTTCTGATTATAAATGGGGACATGGGTATAATTATTCTGCCTAGTCAATATTTTCATCCGGAGATATTTCAAAGTGACATCTGCATCATTATTTAAAGCAGTCCATTAACTCGCCAGTCCCTTACCCAGCAAAATCCAACAAGTGCAAATTTAAAGAAACCAAACTCACCCCTCAGCAACTACACACACACACAAAGTTTAAAAACCCTGCATCTTTTAGAACTGTTGCTTAGATCTTAGTGAATTCCTAACTATTAAGGGATTAAAAATACATATTAATCATCCATAGAGCATAAGCCAGTGTTAACATTTTTACCTATCCTGTTCATGCATATTTTGCTGTCCCAGTCATCTCCAACTTAAACACACAAACTTAGTCATGGCAAAACAGAACAAGCTGAAGACTTGAGTATCAATTTTGATACCAAGGATCAGGTTAGAGGTTCCATATGAACATAACACAGAGAAACAACAGAAGTAGCTTTATTATAAGGTACTCTGTTACAGAACACATCAGCAAAGGAAAGAAAGAACAAAGAGGAATTAAATGACAAAGTAGCATAATCGCACTGCTTAACTGTGGAACTGGGAATTTTCAGCAGTAAAACAGGTCTTAAAAATACTTCTGGTAATTTAATGCAGTCTTCTGTGCAAATCTCATCAGGACTGTGAATACATTTGTGTTGAGGGGTGGCCGGGTGTGTGTGTAATAATTAACTGTATCAACCTGAAATATTATTTTTGAAAGCTAAGTGAATTAACCAGAAGTAACCTCTCCTGCACTTGCTGTATTAACAACTAGATCTTTCTGTAGAGGAAGACAATACATAGAGACTTTACATGGATAGAAACAGTAGAGAACTCCTAGGTCTTCAACTGGAGTCCCTTGTCAGCAGATCCACTGCCTAGTATCTTAGTACCAAACCTCCTTTAGCTATAGCAAATTAACAACATTACTGTGACTTTAACACAACACTTCAAGCATGGAGTGTGCTGTGTTAATCTCATAGTGCTCGTTTTCCTTACCTATCTCTGTGCTGCCTCAGCAAAGGGCAGAGCTTCCAGCAAGTAAAGACATGGTAACACACAGAAAAATACATGTCTTGAATAGACAATATGCGAAGAACTGCTGGTTTTGTGTGTTGTTAAAGACTCAGAATTCAAGATCTCTGTTCACCATTATTTGTATTTTCAGGACATTTTAATAGCTCTTACCAGTACTTCCTAATAGGTCAAATCCCCTTGCAAGGCCCTGCCTGCATCACTCTTCCCCACAGAAAGATGCTCTTTATTAACATCATTGCTTAAACAACTGTGTTAACAGCACCAGTACTAAACAAATGACAATGGCCCACTAACTTACATCTGTTCTTATGGTACTTCTGCAGCATAGATAAGGAACAGCAGCCTCCAAAACCCTGCCTATGCTGCTGCCTCTCCCAGTGCTATCCTAGGAACTGGGTAACAGCATCAAGGAATCTTGGGACAAGGCTGAAGAGCAAACTTCTTGAAATGGCTGAGGAAAGACAACTACCAGCATTGCAGAGGGAACACCGGATGGCTCTGGAACTCTGCAGATGTGCAAATGTATGCTAAAATACAAGTATGTAGTTCTCTTGCACTTTCCCTCCTGCAACAAGAGAAGTTCTTCTTTCCCTGACTCTTTTAGCCATTAAAAATCCACCACCACCTCTTCTTAGGTCAGAGCTTTCAACATATTAATTATAAAATACAGAAAACCAATGTCCTGAAAAATCAAAGTTAACTTATGCCCTTCTAAAGCAACCTGTACACCAAGAGGGAAGAGTCTCATGAATATGAATTCTGTTTGATCCAGTTGTAGAAACAACCTGATGCGTATGTTGAATGCTTGCCTCTTGGAGGATGGGAAACTTACTGGTAAAAAGTCACTGCACAGAGTACTTTGTGACTGAGGTCAATTTCTTTCATTCAAAGGTTCATGTTCCATATATGAAAAAGATTTACATTAAAGATTGGAGAGAAAAACTAGTAGAAGTGGAATTATAGTGGTTTCATTTTCCTTTCACAGTACAAGAAAAGGGAGACATGTAAACCAGTAATACATCTGATCATTAAAACCTCTCTACATTACTTCACAACAGTGAGTTTTGAGAATTACAGAACTCTATTTAGCTCATACCACCTTTGCTTTCCTTCTCTCTCCATTTTTATTTTTACGTTCTGTTGGAAATGGGACTGATTCAATGGCATGACATAACATAAGCACAAAAAACCTCAAGGTACCAGAATGGCAGAGATGGAAGTTTTGCAACTCTCCCACCAATGCTTGTGAGTTTTGATGCTACCCACAGTACGTGAACAAAGAACATGGGATTTGCATGGTATTGTTCCAGTGTAAGCATGTATCACACATTATTATCTAGAACATGAAGGCACACAAATACCTTACATCAAAACACAAGTTTTGATGTACCATTTGATATACCCAGAACTTTAACATACAACTATAAAGGCAGGGCTTATGGTGTGGGCTATACAAGTAGCTACATACTGCACTCCTATCACAAGTAACTGACACTTCAGAAGTGCTCTAAAAGCCTACTTTCATGAATTAAAGATGATTCAAGTGTTCTGACCTACCTCCTCCTGATGTCACCTGGTGCAAATCTGATAAACACTCAGAATACAATTTTCAAGAGCCCTAATTCTTCTCTGTGAGCATGAACTGGATGAAAATAGCATCTGAGTTACCTGAATTCACCTGAACAAGATTCAGGACAAGCTAGGAAGCAGTCGAGGCCTGACAAGCTCTGAGGATGATGTAAGCTGGTTTGCCTACCTCATGCATTCCTCCTAAACACATATTTTTCCAGTGACCCAGATGTACTGCAATAGGAAACAGGGTCAGCTCCAAGAGCTTGCCAAATGAGGGCAACTGCTTGAAGACCAAGCAGGAGGATCAAGGCTTATCTTTCCCGTACAGAAAACCTCACCACATATTCCACACGACTTGTTCCCACACTGCTATTTCAAAACTACTGGACTGGGAACAAATCAAGGTAACCTCAACGTCAGACGTACCACAACAGAGGAAATGTCCAGAGGAGACTGCATCATATATATGACAGAAAGCAAACACAAGATGTCATTAAGTAACTCGCTTCTCCTTACAGACTTTAGGATTGAACAGATCCCAAAGAAAGAGCTTTCCTCGGCAGGTCACATGTTTACATGCATCCATGTTCTCCTGTGCTTGCTGCTAAGGTTACCATAGAAGCATAGAGCAGCAGGTCTGAAGGGACCTCAAGGATCATCTAGCAAAGCATGACATGTCCCAACATGCTGTCCAGCCAAATCTTAAGACTGTCCAATACTGGGCAGTCCACCACTTCCCTGAGAAGATAACTCCAATGGTTGATTGTTCTCATTGTGAAAAATTTTCCTCTAGCATCCAACCAGAACCTCCCCAGGAATATCTTGTACGCATTGCCCCTGGTGTTTCCATGTGACTCCTTGTAGAAAGGGAGTCTATCTTCTTTGTAGCCATCCTTTAAATACTGGAACATGGTGATAAGGTCCCCCCTGAGCCTTCTTATCTCTGGACTGAACAAACAGTTATCTCAGCCTTTTCTCATGTGGCAGGCTTCCCAGTCCTTGGAGGGTCTTTGTGGCCCTTCTCTGGACCCTCTCCAGCCTGTCCGCATCTTTTTTGTACAGTGGGGACCAAAGCAATATTCAAAGTGTGGCCTGACAAGTGCACAGTAGAATGGGATAATGGCTTCTTTATCTCTGCTGGTGATGCCCTGGTTGATGTAACCCAGCATACTGTTGGCTTTCTTAGCCAACTCCTACGGAGCTGTCCACCAGGACCCCCAAGTCCCTTTCCACAGAGCTGCTCCCCAGCTTGGGCAGATCCCAGCCTGTGCTGCTCTCTTGGATTGTGCTTACCCAGGTTACAATCATGTTCTTTTTAAAACAGGGGGAGCACAGGGCCAGATCCTGAAATACAGGATCAATGTATTATACTGTTGGCTTTCTTAGCCAACTCCTACGGAGCTGTCCACCAGGACCCCCAAGTCCCTTTCCACAGAGCTGCTCCCCAGCTTGGGCAGATCCCAGCCTGTGCTGCTCTCTTGGATTGTGCTTACCCAGGTTACAATCATGTTCTTTTTAAAACAGGGGGAGCACAGGGCCAGATCCTGAAATACAGGATCAATGTATTTCAGCAGTGTGGCTGCAATTGTCTCAAATGTTAGAAGCTGCTTTTTGGCACTTGGCAGATAAATCCTCAGCTGATAAACACTGTTCCAAAAGAAGACGCAGCAAAATAACCACCCCCTTGCCACTGAACTGCTCCGTGCTTCTCAAGAACCAATAATTAAGGCACCGCTTCACTTTGGTTGGAAACGCTTCGTGTAAGAAAATACTAATACAGATTAAGCCACAAGAAGAAACATGGGAAAGTCTAAGATGCAAGAACCAAAACATTCTAGCAACTTCATTTTTTTCTTTGTATCAGAAATAGGAGATAAACCAGGCTACAAGTAAACTACTCTGGCACATGAACATCACACACTACACAGCTGAAGACTGAGCAAAATTGAAAACATTATCCTACCAACAGAGGAAAGATTGCATAGAGGTCTCTAATGTCACTTCCAAAACTCTTCTCCCCTTCAATCCCCACAAGTAACCTGTTTTAAGCACCATCCAGTTGAACTTCACTGTGTCCAATATAAAGCAACAGATACTGAATTCAAAGATTCACTCTTCTGGATTGTTCCTTGCAGGCAGAGTGCAAATACTCCTTCTCTATGATCCCTTCCTGCCTCAACAAACCCCAAATTAATCCTAAGTAGGTTCTACCAGCTTTCGTAACTTTTATTCATAGATGTCATGCTACATTTGTGACTTGTACGTATAAAACTCCAATCAACATTAGTCAGGCACAGTCTAACTATACCCCCTATTTACCACCAACGCAATGATAGAACCCAGGGAGGTCATACATGCAAACACTAGGCTGAAGGCAAAAGGAAAAACAAAAACAACAACAAAGGCATAATTTGAAGACTATGTCAGCATCTAGTAAAATGTTAGAAGTTCTCCTGAACTCCTACCTGGATCCTAAGGAAAATTTCTCTGAGCGTCAAGTAATAGGATAAAAAGGTTAAGAAGCTACTCTGGGCACTCTTTCTTCTAGGGTGACTAAATTTACTGGTCAGCATTTGGGCAAAGTGATGAGCATACTCATTCAGTTTTCACCTCCTGGCAGCTCAGTAACAGTGTGGCTGTGGTTCTGATGTGGTTTGCAGGTGGTTTTTCACTTTTATAGGTTTTTTTTGGTTTAATCCCAGGTCATAATTTGAGTTAGTTTTCAGATGGAGCCCGTGTGATCTGCTGTGCCAGTGCAACTGAGAGGGGACAAACAATACAGAGGTTTCTTTCACTTTGCATTTCACAGAATCCCAGAGTGGTTTGAGTTGGAAAGGACCTTAAAGCTCATCTTGTTCCAACCCCCCTGCCATAGGCAGGGGGACCCTTCCCCCCCAAGCCTCTGTGTCCAACCTGGCCTTGGAGAAACAAATGTGGAACTGCACTCTGAAGAAACTCCCTTTACTTGCCTATTCATGCTGAAAGCACAGAGGTAAGCAATAACCCTAAAATTAAGGAACATGCCTCCAGAGTGCACTTCTCACTGAAATTATCTCAAGGCCTCAGTATTGGGGCTATACGAGGTAAATAAGTCAGTCAGTTTACTCAAGGGGACCGTGTTTTCTTTATCATAAGACAGCAGCCCACCAATGATGTTTCAGAGGTAGGTGCTACACACAGAGCTGTTACTCACAGGATGACAGCTACACAAGGGTTCTGTCAAGAAGCGCTAAAGGGTTTAACTTGGGAGTCAGAAAGCAAGAAAGCGGACTGCAGTATTTCATGTGGATTACGCCTTCTTTCAGAGTGCATTATTTAAACACTGGAGTGTCAGCATAAGGTAAGATATGCCCTTCACCCTGGCTTAACCATCTAGATTCAGACAACATATAAGGTTCAAAGTCACAGTTTTGGCCTTAAGAATAAAAAAACCCCATTATTCTACTTTTTCTTAAAGCTACAACTAGCATGTGTTTCACACACGCTCCTCAAGTGCTGTAAGAGACCCATCCTCCTTCTCTTCAAGGCTGACATAGCACGTCAAAGATACTAATGCTTTGGACCTGCTTTCAAAGACAGTGAGAATTTGCAGCCTTCCTACTCCAACTACTGAGTAGCCATGATACACTGGAAAAATCTGAAAATGCAAAAGATTTTGTAGCTGACCTTATTTGTACACAGGAATGGTGACATCCAGTGACCACACGTGCCTGTTTTTACTCGCAGTTTACAACCATACCTACTTGAAAACAGAGATGTGGCTGCCACCAAAGTAAAGGAACCATAAGCCTAGAAGGAAAGCAGGTAACTCCATGGGGGTAAAAGGAGTTGAAGACTCAACTTCAGTGTTTGGCAAGATAGCAATACTTTCTATTAGTACTACAAAAGTTGGGCAAAATATCTGCTTTCCTATTGCCTGACTCTTCATGACCGAGTTTGAGAACTGTCCCAAGACAGAACTTTGTTCCTATACCTACTTGTCAAAGCTTACAAGTTTTTCTCTAATCCTGGCTGCTTTTCAACATAGCAGAGTCTGATGCTGGTAGAAGCTGCCAGCTGGGTCAGCTATGATGGTAGTATAAGGGCAGAAGTCAAGAATTCCAGTGTAATTCACATTTAAGAACCTTCCCAGGTCTTGTTCCAAGACAGTTGGTTTGCATTGTCTACCTTTGATCACCGGAAAGCCTTGGTTCTTAGATGATGCACTAAGGCTTTCCCTTTCATTAAGAAAAAGAAGGCAGACATTTCCTGTCACAGTTTTCCCCCTCTGAAGAGAGGGTGTAGTAGAGAAAAAGAATTTATGAATCCTTGCTGATTCTTGTTTATTTTATGCCCTTCATAAAATAACTGGCAATAATTCTGTTGGAAGATGGAAATTAACTGGTAAAGTTGGGATCATGGGGCTGTCCCGAATACCTTACCATTAAAACAAAAAGCAGAGCCTTTGGAGATCCACTGTTTTCTTACTTTCCAGACTCAGTGGAAACTTCTGAATTGTGATATATCTGTGACAGCAAACCAGGCAAGATAATGCACAATAATGGTTCAAACTGTATGCTTGCCTCAGGACAAGCAACACAAGCTACTTTCCTAATGGCCACCCAACACAGGAAAATGAGAGCAGTGGCTAGAGCTGCTAGTGGAATGACTTAAGAGTGACTAACCAGATGTACTGGACAATTCACCAGTCTAGAGCAAAACCATGGAGCTTCCCATTCCCACTGCACACGTCTACCGCATTGAGGATCTAGCTATTGCTGCTTACTCTGCTCTTGCAAGGCCCCACCACAAGCAGACAAAACTGCTATTTCCATTAACACAACCTACTCAAAACCCGGAGACTGCTCATAACAACTAAGGAAATTCCCAACTTGTTGCAAGCCCGAACAGCAGTAACTGATAATCATTATCTAATGACTACTGCCCTTCCTGAAACGAGCTTGGCAGGCCTCAGGCAAGGACAACAGAGATACCAACATCACAAAACTCCTCATAATTGGCATTAATTGCTCCTTTGTCGACAGCGCAGCAGATCTGCCAAGGACTGAATGGAGCGTAGTGACTAAATTCATCTCTAGTACTGGCCCTTCAGCACAATACTAGACTGGTGCAAACCATTCACACAGGCTCTGGCAACTCAAAACTGGGCTCAAGGCTCTGCTGATTGAACTTCTTCTGTTTCTTCATTTCTTTCAATGAAGAAACCAAATCATCCAACTACAAATACCCCATTTAACAGGGAACACAACAGACGGTCCTTGTGCGAGGACTCATCTGAACGCTCCCCAAAGAAAGGATAGCGATACATCTCTTCCTAACAGGGATATGAACCTGAAGAAACACCAACTATCCAGCAAAGCCCAAACTTGCAAATCAATTAGTTGCTCTCTTCCCAATTCTACCCATTCTATGATTCTTTCAAATGTCTTCATTGCAGTTAAATAAACTACTGTCAAAATGCATGCAAGACAGTGCACAGCAGCCTGTACATGCAGCTCCGCATGTATCTCCTGCACGTTTATTTTAAACCTCAGTCTAAGTCTATTGGAGTGAATTTCCATCCTGAGTCTGCATGGACTTTTGGCTGCATGCCCTTACAGCTAAGGCTAAATAAGACTAGAAATCAATTAGAGCATGCAGAAGGGCCAGCTCAGCCTCCAAAAGAGTCAGCATATTGCCTATCTGTGATCTCTCTGTGTTTCCATATATGCTTGCTTTGAGTTCTCTGAATACCAAGCTACCTTAAAGAGGGGGTGGGGGGAAGAAGAGTTACATAACCAGAAATGCAATTACTCCATAAAAACTATACTTACTTTACTTTTTTATGATTTGATGTAGGAACAAATCTCTTCGGTGACTTCTTTTCCTCTTTTGGGCATGGATATGGATTGATCAGACTATTAGACACTCAAAAGCATTCACAAAAGAAAACCTGACAGCTATGAAATATCACAAAGAAAGAGCTAAACCAGAAATAGAGGCAGAAGAAAAATGGGAAATAGGTTCTCATTTCAGGTTTTGCACAGCTGAATAATTTTACTCAGCAGCCACTGATTTAAGAACTTAGGTCATGCTATAAAACATCAAGGAATACTTTCAACAAATGAGCTAGAGGAATTATTGGGTATGTCCATGTCTACCTTCCCTTGGAGCATGATTCAGAAAGGCCCTCAGCAGAAATAGGCTAAAAAAGACAGGCAGCAAGGCCATTTCCCCCTGCTCCAGTAAGTCAATATTTACATTAACATACCATGCTAAATGCAAGGCAGTCTCTGAATTTAAGGAAAAGCAGCAAAAATCAAACCAGAAATGCATCCTTCTTAACACAGCCTGATCTCCCTCCCAGTGGCAAGCTGACAGGCAAACCAGGCATCTTATTCAAGACAGAATACCAAAACTATCAAACACAGCAGAGTTGGCTAGCCCTGTAATCTTGCTTGTTTTCTCTAAGGATTACCAGGAAAACCACAAATCACTGACATACAGCATGGAAAAGACTTGTGACTACTCCCACCAAGAGAATCTTCCATATGCAACTCAGCCCATTATTTGGCTGTCCTTCTTTACCCTCTGGTTCATTCCACCAGTTATAATTACATGTTCTGGACTGCTGAGAAGCACATTACAGCTACAAAAGTCAGCACCCTGCCATCAGATATCTCATATAGCCTCAGAAAAAAACTCATTAAGGAAGAGGCTTTTGAAAGAACTGGGTTATCCAATAGGTAGGTCTGACAAATGTCTGTAAACTTAGAACAAGGAAAGAACTGGGGAGCAACTAGTTCATAGAAGCAACCCGAATGTCATGCCTGCCAACTGTCATGTTAACATACATTACATGCTCTCTTTGAGCTCTCTTCAAGTAGAAATCATTAGCCAAACATGACTGATATGTATGTAGTCAGTACTCAGAATAATGTTTTTATATATACATAAAGGCATAAGTATGTGTGTGCATGTATGTGCATATATGGCCACACATGCACACACCCACCTCATACAGGGCATACCTGTATAAAGGCAATGCAAATTCAAAGATATTCATACAAGAGGGAGTCATCCAGTCACAGAAAACAAAAGAGATCAGTCAAAGCCATGTTTGATACAAGAATTCCACGCTACTAGGGCTGGATTGCTTTTGATAAAAGCAGGAGGGAAGTTTAAGTGAATAGGAGACATAAAAGGAGAGTTCATTGTAGGGA
>NW_009938545.1:65572-98754 GCF_000696875.1 Nestor notabilis
AGCTCAAACGTTTCAACCAGTTCCACAGATAGCTCCCAAGAAAAGATAACAGGGAGCTCCAAAAGTCTACAAACTAGCTACAACTGATGCAGCTAAGGAGTAAGTCTTACTAGCAAGTGTTATTTTGAATTCTTTTTCTATCTGATGCTATTTTCTGTTGTGTCAAGTTTTCTAATCATGCATTAAATCCACTGTTTTGCTAGAATAAAGCTAGCTTTAAGGTTGCCCAGTGCCTAAAAAAATGCCTAGCAATTAAAATGAAGTGGCTGTTAGGCACATGGCTTTCAAAGAGCACCAGTCTGACTGGATTTGGAGAAATCCTTGGAAGTACCTCCAAAATCAAGACAGACTTAAGCTTCTTGGGTATTGGCCAAGAAAGAGCCAAAGAAAAGTTCTCTGGGCTTAGAGACACTGGTGTCAAGCACCAGGGAATAAGGGGGAATTCCAAGGAATGCTCCAGCTGGAACAGGTGGAGTGATCACAGCAGCATGAAAATCATTATTCAAGAGAATGCTTGATCTATATTGGTATCAAAATTAAGTTCATCGGTGAATGATTTCATTAAAGGGATCAGTAGTATAACAGTTACCTCTGAAATCTTCTCATTACTGCTAGACTTGAGTTAATTAGCAGAAACAGAGACTAAATGGCAGTGGACTGTTAAGTTCTTCATGAAGACAGGCAACGAGTGCAAGCCCCACTCATCACTATGCTACCACATAGTTATTTGGATGTTTACACTACTCTTCCCATTGGACTTAGCTTCAAAAATCAGTTTATATAAAGCTCTAGGTACCTAGCATCTGAATCTACAATTGCTTCCTACATGTCTGTCCTGGTTACCTTACACTTTTCTCCCTTTTCATCCACTGCCCTAAAAGCCAGCTTCATTATGAGGGTAATATGAAGAGAAAGATGTTATTGCTTCCTAAAGTGACAAAAACATGAGAAGAAACATTATTCTTCCTTCCCAGATGAGCTTCAGAATACCAACTTGCTGCTCTCTAGAGCTTTTCTCAGCCAAATCCACAGACAGTTACATTCACATGATGCCACCTATGTGAATCATAGGATCAACTCAGTTAGAAAAGACTTTTAAGATTGTGAAGTCCAACCGCTACCCTAGGACTGCCAAAGCCACCAAAAACCCATGTCACTGAGGGTCTCAAATTGGAAAATTTGGAAATTCTTGTGGAAAGCCTCATAGAAATTCTTGCAAGCCTATTATGTGTCATTTTGTATTGAACTGCAAAGAGACCTTGCAACCTGAACTCCAATATTACAGTGCTGATACATGCACCTTTGCCCTAGGGACTGTTTCACATTTGTCCTATTTTGCAACAGGGCAGCAGTGGAAATCTCAAAGGCACAGAGCAGAGGCATGATGAGAGAAGAGGTGAAAGTAATGTGGAAGACAACTTCCCACTGAAGAATTAACATTTGCTGTTCATGGATAAAGACTGCAGTTTTAAAAACAAAACTAGCGTTGCCAAAAATCAGCCATGCGGACCTGAAACAGCAAAGTAGAAAATCCAGTCTCAAGCTCAACATCAAGTTAAAGATTCCCAAAAGAGTTTTACTCAAGTTACTTTTAAACAAAGGATCCCGATTCAGTGTCCTGAGAAGTTTTAACACTTCCAACTGTCTGCAGGAGGCTTCCGAAAGCCATTAGATAAGGCAGTTGTTTTCTGCTTGTTTCATTAAATTCTACTACAACAGAGCTCTTCCAATTATCCCTCTTGTGCACTGCACAAGACTGCAGCAACCTGCCACCAACAACCTGTCTACCTCCAAAGACCATGAAATGGGTGGGTCGCTGCTTGCATTCTGTTGGTGGTAACAGCAGTTAATAGCCTTTTAGTAGCTATTAGCTCTTGTATACAGCCCTTTACAGCACTGTGCACATGTTTACCACCATCTAAAGAGAACGGAGGATGTAATCTGCTTTAAAAAATGAGAAATTATAAAATTTATAGAAATTATTATAGAATTTATATAAATGTTTATAACTACATATAAAAATACCAGAGGAAGTTCAGAAGGTCATCTAGCCCATCCTAGAAAACACATCTGCACATGTGGAAAGGTAGTGCTAGAACATGCAAATGAAGCATGGCTGTGCTCCAGTAACTTAAAAAGGACAGTGTGTGTATGAGAATCTGTTGTTGTGTTGTACTAACAACACTACTCCTCATGGACCACACACTTCCATACTGAAAAAGATGTGCTCCAACATGATCTGCTGGGCACCACTGCAGCATTTTCTCCATGTGATCATGTTTACTATCTTCACACTGCTGTCTCTAGAAATACAAACAGTTCAGTTATACCCCAGATGGTTGCCAGAAGGCATTGCCTTGTTTCTCATTCTTACCTTCTCTCCACTGGAGTAGAAGAAATAACGCAATCGGACAATGTTACAATGATCCAACTTTCTCATAATCTGGAGCTCTCTGTTCTGAAACAAGAGAAAAGCAAACAATTAAACTCTTTTCTTACAAAGTTAGAGTACTGTAATGAACACACCTTAATATACAGCTACAGGAGCTGACAAACCAAACAACTGAAGTTGTAAAATATGTCAGACAGAATGGCTGGAAGCCTATCCCCCTTGAATACTGTAAAAATTGAACAGGCAACTCAGTTCCCACTTTTGTTCAACCAAGATTTAACCAGGTTCAGGCAGGCAGAATAAAAGTGTTATTTTCTCATTTATATCAACCTGAAAAAGCTGTTAAAATAAAATCAGTTCATTATGTGCATGATAAACTGGGGACTTTACTGCAATATCCATTGTAACAGAACCCTGAACAAATGAGGGATCTTACAGCCCAGCAAATAAAACTGAGTGAAATGTTGAATTGCACGGTGTGAATAAAAACAAGCAAGTAAAATTAGCAGAGTTCTGTTTGTTACACTTCATTCCACAGCTCTTGCTACAATACTCCCTTCTCCTACGGTCACATTTACACTTCACTGTTTTTCCTTCCTCAATTACTATACGATCTGCAGCTTCAAAAATAGCAGGTATTCCAATTTTTATGTGGATCACAGGGTTGGTAATCACGCATCCTAATTACCTAGACTAACACACTGGTCCTACTAGCATCATGAACTCTAGCCAACTTCAGGAATATTTGGGAAGAAAATTCTTCACTCACCACACATTTTCATACTTCAATGCACAAAGCTAACGCCTACCTTAGGCAGTGCTACTGTCAAAATAAAGATTTCATATTCTAGGTATCAGAGGGTCACATACTGTGCCTATCTATGATTAAAGCTTAGGGAACTCCACAAGAACCACTCAGAGCTTCTAATGTGAACATGGCTACAAATGCTGCTTTTAATTCCTCTAAGCCATGTAGCCTTAAGTAAACAAAGAGAGAGAGGTGTTAGATAGGATGCAGTATCATTAATCCTATCATCCTACCACCCGCTGACTGAAAAAATACTTCAGTATATTACCCAGCTCTTTACAAACACGAGTGACATCTCACACAGATATCAGTTGGCAATTATCCAGGTAGTAGTAAGGAGAAAGCAAGTCCTTCCCTGAGCCTGCCCAGCTTCTGAACAGATTAAAGCCTAAATCTGTTAGGTACACATCAAGACAAAGAAATAAGAGAAAGCAGAGGGGAAACCTTTGAGACTTTCATGTATCTCCTGAAATCCTATGAAGTGAATTTGTGAAAGAGGAATACAGGCTTCATGACATAACCGTGTCAACATACCTCACATCTCACAGATTAAAGCATTCTCCTGGTAGGAATAGAAGCTCAAATATTCTCCACTTATTCATTCTTTATTAAATACTACCAAAAAGTAGTAAGTTTTCAGAGCCATGGCTGGGGTGCCAGTGACACATGGCACAGTTCAGATTTCAGACCAACAGAAAGACCTTGTCCTCTTGTCTTGCCTGAACCACACACCACTGCTGGTGTCTCCCTGGACCTTAAACCTGGGGCAGATTTCAACTAACAAGCCAAAGTAAGGATGGCTCTAGATCCCATCAGTCAATGAAACACCAATTATGACAGGAGATTAACTTCTCCAGCTGGTTTTTACTACATCATTTAACAGTGTTACTACAAGACTGAACCTTTAACTGCATGTTCCACCACCTCAATCAAATTCCAGTAGCAATTCGTAGCTCAAAATAGGCAAGATGTTTCTTCCTCCCTTTCTCCCACTAGCTGCGAGATGGAAATAATACCTTTTCTCTCATGGAATTACTGGACGAAACATGAACACTCTAAGCACTAATGTGCAAATATTATTTTGGCACTATCTCTACTAGCTCCTTAAAATACTCATATATACTCTAAGTCAGGTTATCACTTCATATTCTTTAGATAGTATGTATATGCTGATTGGATACACTCAGCAGAAGTTATTCTAACACTAGGCTGAAGTTATATTTACACTCTGGTATCTCATCCCAGCACAAGCACAGCCTGTGCCCACTTTGATGCCTTCCACTCTGATCCATCTCCTTCGCTCTCATCCTGACCATCTGCTGCAGCTGCACAAACACCGCTTCGAAAGGTGCTAATATCAGGAATAACTCATAAACCAGTTACACAGTAACCTAAATCTCGCATCCAGTGACTAGACAGAAGGAAACAAATTTAAACTGTCATCTTAGTCAATTAGTCATCTCAGCCATCTTAAAACCAAGCTGACTTTTAATCACAGCTCCCTGGTGGAGTTCAAACTGGAAATACTCGAACAGTTGCAAATACTCAAATTGCATGTGGCAGGGGAACAGACTGATGCTTTTAAGAATTCATCCTTCCCTCAGATGAATACATCAAGTAGTGTCGCTTTACCATGCGTTCCCCTGTATAGATCTTAAATAACAGCCTTTTCATATTATACTGTGGAATATTAATTGCACAAATGCACAAGGAGGGCAGGAAACGCCAGATTATAAGCACGGAAACTTTAGTGAAGCGAACAGTGACAGACGTCCTTCTCTGAGTACAAGAGAGAAAATGCATGTCTAAATATAATGCAAACTAAAACAATTCCAAAACATGCTGATGAGAAAGGCTGACACTGCATGATCAAAATACAGGGTGGATGAAGACATAAAGCTCTGCCTATCCTTATCACTTTTGTCTTCCAAGAGACATGGCTGTAAAGTCAAATACTCAAAGGGAAGGTTACTCTTCTTTCCTGTTCTCCCACCTATTCACATCGAGCGAAAGGTTTAGTTTTCTTAGTGAATGAGAATACCAGGCCTGGTAAGCACTGAAGAAGCAATAGCCTTCAGCACCAGCCTTGCTGCAAGAGAAGACGCAGCAGACTTCTGTTCACACCAAACCACAGAGCTCCTGCAGCACGTGTTCCTTTCAGAAGTCGCAAACCAAGAGGACTATGAACAGATCACTCAGCAAATTTCTCTTGCAGTTTGATTTCTTTATCTAAAATAGATTTCTTTATCCAGGACACAAGGGCTGCTGACACACAATTCCGGAAGGCTGCTTTACAACCGGTGTACGAGTCCTTCACTAACTACGGAAGCAAACCCAGTGTGACAAAACCCTCCCTGTTCACTTCTGATGACAACCTTCCTAGCCCAGACTGCCTGTATCTGTTCATTATATTGAAGAAATTTGGTTGTTCATCAAGGTTAAAGATTTGGTTTAAGACTGCCAAGAAAAAATCAGATTTACAACTTCAAAGCACAGCCAATAAAAGCTCATGCATGAAGAATCATGCCTTCTCTCCAAAGTCAGAACCCCAGTTCCTTGTAACTGGGCTAATGCTGCAGTTGATATAAAACCACTAAAGAAAGATCATTTCTGCCTCACTACCATAATCTGCTATTACAGATGAGGATAGCCATCACACACACACACTCCCTTCCCTCCCAACCCAGAGATTTCTAGAGCTATGCCAGTTTGCATATTCATCACCCCTAACCTGGATCATCTTTGACTTTGCCCCCTCCTTTTTTTCTCCCCTGCCCTTTTTACAACAGGGGATAAAATGACTGGATCATCAGAGATGATGCTTTATGGACTTGCAACTTCCTGAGCTGGACCAGAACAACAAATGAAGGTGGAAGGTTGTGTACAACTCAGCATGACATTATCAATATATATCCAATGAAGTGTAGAAATATCACTTGGATCCAGTTCACAAGAGAATTCCTCAGAGTTTCCTTAGCTAAAAGGCACCCTGGGCTTTGCCTTTTTCTTTTTTTTTTTTTCCCTTAATTTCTTTTCTTCTGAAAGGCCTATTTAAAGTCTCAACATGGTTCTTTGAGGATTATGTTCAAAGCAGATGAAATGGGAAAAATCAGAAATTCGTATTTTTGCCTTATGCCACACCAAGGACATGACCTGGTTCTTGTAAATAGGTAAGACTCCAAAGGTCTTGTCCTTTAAGGAGAGGATAGCTTTTTAACAGAAAGGCAGGATAAGCTACCAATCTACTTCCACAAGCAACTTCAGCATCAGTCTTCTTGCTTAAATCAAGTAAGGCCAGCAACTAAATTTTGTTCTCATTTTTTGCACTTTGGGAATCAATTTTTATTCTTCTTGGACTAATACGTTCAAATGCTGAAGCTTTAGTGTCTTGTGTTCTTCTATCAGGGTGGGAAAACAGGAAATGGAAGGCAATTGTCACATGGACTCTGGCATTACAGATGGCTGGAAGCAGCATATGTACATCCCAGTTTCTCAGTATACACAATCCTCTTTCGCTTGCACGTGTCATGTTTACAGCTTCCTCCTTTCTCCTGCTTCCATCATAATCTTCTCCATTGTACCACATTTCCCACTCTTCAGTAAAGGTTTTCCAACAGTGAAGAGCCAAGCAGGGAGCCATGGGCAAAGTTGGGGAAGAAACTAAAAAGCAGTGATGGAGCAGCAGAGCTTGTGTTTTTAATTCTCCTCCTGTTTCCTTTCACTTGAACAGCCTGAAGGACTACTCACCTCCACCCTCCCTCTCTAGCTGCACTGCTGAGCCTGCCCAGAGTAAAGGCTCAGGCTGAGATGGTGAGAGATTTAAAGCATTTTCATAAAGCAGGAAGGAGCCTTTTTAACCTGATCATCTCCCACCACTAGAAAAAGGCTGGACTCCAAGCACAGGGCAGCAGGCACATGCTGACAAAGGTCTTTCAATGTGATCCTAGCCAGCTATGCTCAATGCTTTGCAGAGACATCTGCTTGCCCAGCATTTGAGCCATACCTCCTAGACTTGGCTTTGTAAACTGTACAGAGACAAAACACTCCAGACCACAGAGGAAGAGGTCATACTCACCATCAGCTGCCTCTGGTACTGAAATAGCACCTGACAGGTTACTGAGGGGTAGCGAGATTACCATCATCAGTGTATTTTCGCTAGTGTCTTTACTAAAGCTCCACTCTTAGTATATGTCTGGTTTATCCTAAAGCTTAGTGGGACAGACTGTAAAATAAACGCTCTACCTTGTCTTCCCTAAAAATTCCTGAAGCTGCCTGACCTATTCCTCCAAAGATGGATTACCAACACCATCAGTTGAAGGCTACTTTTAACACTGTCTTGCTGTCAGCAAAAGTAATACAGAAATTATTCTATGGCTCAGAGAACTGCCTTTCACAGATACAGGATAATCGAAGCATTTTACAGAATAAAGGCTAAGTCCTACATTCTTCTGTGTTTGCCCCAACCTATCACTGAAATAATCAGTGCTTGGAGGAAAAAGAAGTGCAAAAGGGGGTTAATTACAGAAGTCTGGGCTGGGAATCTGCCCATACCAGTCACGAATAGCTAGTCACCTATGACAAGTCCATTCTGTAGGCAAGCAATTTCAAGCAGAGATTAAGTATCAACAGAGATCACAGTCTCCCTCATTTGCATTCGAGGTGTGGATAAAGACAAAGCTCCAGTCTCCCTCCCCTGCCAGTCATGGCATATTTCCAACACCAGCAGATCTAAGTTGGGAAGATCTCCATTTTTAACATACCTGTTACTCTCAAACTCATACAATCAGGACCTTTCATCCAGCAAGAGAGGACAATACCAACAAACGAATGCTATTTATTAAATATCTGTAGCTATGACATAGCAAGAGCTGTAATGCCACAACAATCACTGCTCAGTTAGTGCTGGTCCATTGACGATTGTTAAATACCAGCAGGCCAGCAGGCCTAACACACAGGTCAGAGGTCCAGAAGGACCATGTCCCGCTTCAACCTCTCCCAAAGTGTAACACATGCATGTGCATACAAGCAGCTTTGAGGGTTTGCATTTGTAAAAGTACTTTGACTTCTCTCATCCAAAAAGTCCTAGAGACACAGATACAATACTAAGGAATGTAGTGTTAACATTCAGGGTTAATAAAGGGAAAATAAAGAAACCTGTGATAGCCATCAGCAGTTTACAGTATGAACATAAAACTGCTGATTTAAATACTCGCACCCCCAGCCCTTCCTTGCACCTCTTCCTGCCTTCCACTCGCAGGAATCTCAACCCTCATACAAAGGAAAACCCAAATACTGAACGTTGATACAACATGAGAATAATATGCCAGCAGGGTGAGCAGAAGCAGCGATGGGGATGGGTCCAAGATACAGAATACCTGTATATGCATTTCACTGCAACCTGGTGAACTGCAGCTGTGCCATGCTCTGGCTTACTACTTAAGTAAAAGCAATGCAAAAGCTCCAAACTCAGCTTCATTTTGCTACTAAGTTCCACAACACTGCCAAGCTCTCTGCTGTTCACCCTCATGTAAAAATCTGATAGTTTAAGATCCTGAAGCAACAACCAATAGCAACACACAGCAGGGTTGCACTGCAAAAGTGTTTCTGAAACACTGGCCTGCAAACACCAAGAAAGAGTCAGGCGCAAAACACGTGCGTCAGCTGTATTCCAGCCAAAATTTATTACTGAGCACAGCGACCTTCAGTGCTGGCACGGGTACAGATCAGGGCAAAAAGCGTCAGCTATGACTGCGGCAGCAGGCAGGACCTGCCTGAAGAGGTCACTGGGCAGAGCAAGCTGGGCTGGAGCTGGGGCCAGCCCAGGGCAAGCCAAAGGCACAGCGTTCAGGCAAGTGTAGGTGGGCCCATCAGCACAGTCCCTGCCTGCAAACCCATGATTTATTACAGGTCAACTGAAACTGAAGAGCAAACACGGGCAGCAAGAGGAAAAATGTGCTTGAAACTAAAGCCCTAGAATAAGGAGTGGAGCAGAAAGTCACACAGCCACCACAAATGGGGGCTAGACTTCATTAACCCCTGAAGAAGTAGGCAGCTTTGAACCCCAACCATGCAGTAACGAGTGAGCTGACAGAAAGACATACTGGATGAAAATCCTGAGATAAAAACACACACCTTGTTCCCACCCTGTTACTTCTTTTTATTGTATTACTGCCCCCAATAAACTCGAGCATTCATTACACTCCTTCACACAAAGGGACCGCGCACTTCGAACTTCCTAACTCCTCCCCTAGGCAGTCAGCAATGGCAAGTGCTATCTTATGTCATCTCCAGCCTGCTCTTGCCAATGCAGGACACAGTCCCTAAGCAGAAAACTTAAGCTTCATACAGCTATTAAATATAGTTTCCTATAACTGGAGGCAGAAATGGCTTATTTGTGTTTAGAGAACATACAAGCAGCCTCAATCTCCTGGGAGGACAGAATAATTCTAACTCTTCTTTCATTTCTTCCACGTATGTCAGCAGTTTATCAACAGGTGGAAGCCAAATCCTTCATTAGGTTGCCGCTGCCTCTGAATGGAAGTGTAGTGTGAGAGCCTCTCAGAGACGTAATACCATCTCTTCTTGCCAGCTCAGGAAGCTCAAGACTAAACTTGGAACACAAATGGGTTTCCAGCATCATGCCAGTTCTAGACCTCAACCCGAAATTTGCTTCTCAAGTGGTTGTTTCAAACATTGTGATCTGATGAACAGCTCAGTTCTGCAGCATCTTCTGTGCTCCGCCAGTGGTGAGTCCAGATGCAGCAGGGATTACAGTGCACCCAACATAAAAGCTAGAAAAACAGAACTAGGTCTGAAATGCAAAGATAGTTCAAGTCCATTATAATACTGAAATAAAGTGCAGGAAGGAGAATAATTGAAAGGCAAAGTATTTTCTAAAAGGCAGCCCTATCCCTGCACGGATAATAGCCATTCTTTTCCAGTGGTAGCACAGAGGACCTCTGTTGAGAAACTCTTATAGCAAAAATCATTTTCCTTTCAAAGAAACAGCAGACCTCATGTTTTGATTTTTAACTCTTGAGCTAGGAAGGAGAAAGCAAGTATAGCAATGCCTGCAACATCAGTCCTCAGGGAGTCTGCAACATCCACGGAAACTTACACCTGAAATCACCACCAGAACAGGTTGCAATTAATCTGTTAATCAAATAAGTTCCAATCTCCCACAGGCATAAGACATTTGCTGGGCTGCTAATCACTATGTTACTAAACATTAATGAAATGCTTTATTACTCTTGGCCTTCACTTCTTACATATGATGCAGCAGATGTTTCATGCAGACAAATTCCAAAGGACTTGCAAAACAAAAATAATTCATCCTCACCCTCCAAGAAAATAATTACTTATTTAGGCAACAGGTAAGTGCTGTCTCCAATGTTTAACATTCCTTTGTCTCAGGACTGTTGCTATATGACATGACAATGTCTGATGCTAGAAGTCATCAGGGGCTTTAATTTCAGTCCAAACAAAAATTTCTGACTCCCTAAGACCTTAGAGGAAACATCCAAATTAGAAGGACACAAGAAAGGGCTGAGGGACCGGGGGGGGAGGGTTTAGTCTGGAGAAGAGAAAGCTCAGGGGGGACCTTATTGCTTTCTCCAACTGCCTGACAGGAGGTCAGAGTGAGGTGGGATCAGCCTCTTCTTCCAATAATAATTGACAGGACACAAGGAAACGGCCTCAAGCTGCACCAGGGGAGGTTTAGGCTGGATATCAGGAACAATTCCTTCCCCAGAGGGTGCTCAGTCATTGGAACAGGCTGCCCAGGGCAGCGCTGGAGTCACCGTCCCTGCAAGTGTTTGCAAACTGCATATAGAAGAGGCCCTCAGTGCCATGGGTTAGTGCTGGCCTTGGCAGTGCTGAGGAATGGTTGGACTTGATGATCTTAAAGGTCTTTTCCAACCTGGTTGATTCTACGATTTTATGAACAGGTGAACACTGAGAAGGGAGCAAAGTGGGAAAGAAACTGGCAAGTGGAATTAAGTGCCTGCAGATGATTATTTGCCAAGCAGATTTAAATCTTCCAGAAGTACAAGTCTTAATGATGACCAGCTTTTAAAAGGTTAAACATTCCGTTGCTGAATTCAGAGGGAAACTGGGCAGCTCCTCCTCTGGCGGCAGGGGAATGGGAGAGGCAATTGGCTCAGCTCCAGCAGTTAAAACAGGGACTTACACTCCTTACCTTATGCACATACACAATAAGCCCTTCTCGTCAAATTCCTGGCAGGCTCCCTGCCCCCTGGTTTAGTAAGCTTTTCTTGAGCAAGTATCAGCATTTACTAGTTACTGTGATAATTTAAGAGCCCACATGTGATATCAGGTCTGCAATAAGCCTAAAATAGTAAATACCCTACCAAATTCCAGGTTATAGCCACACACGCATAAGAAAGTTTCAACCCTTGTTCTTCATAGTTTTATATATACATATATATATATACATTTATGTATGTAAAAATTCAAGCTTCCCTAAATACGTATCTTCATATTAAAAGGCAGCAGCACATTCTTCCAGTATTTGCATAATAATTTCAACAGTTGACCTTTGCTAGGTACAAGAATCATAGAATCACAGAATGTTTTGGGTTGGAAAGGACCTTAAGATCATCCAGTTCCAACCCCTGCCACACATAGGGACACCTTCCACTAGAGCAGGTTGCTCCAAACCCGTGTCCAACCTGGCCTTGAACACTGCCAGGGATGGGGCAGCCACAGCTTCTCTGGGCACCCTGTGCCAGCGCCTCAGCACCCTCACAGGGAAGAGCTTGTTCCTTATACCCAACCTGAGCTTCACCTCTTTCAGTTTAAACCCATTACCCCTTGTCCTATCACTATCTACCATACACTTGAAAGGGAAAACCACCTCTGTCAAAGTACAAGTCCACTATAACCTACTAGAAGACTTAGTTAAGTTCAGGCTTGATAAAAGAGGTTATGAGACTCCTTGCTTGAGGGTTTTTTCCTTAGTCAGCACTAGCACTTTCCAAACACTGTCCCATTTTCAGGAAATCATTTCCTTAGGCTAAAGGGTGTCACAGCACTGAAATGAAAAGATTAGGAAATCTTTACATTCACTTCTAGCCTAAATCGCCCAAAAAGAAAGAGTACAGAGAAGAAGAGTGAGTTTTAGTAAGTATTTGCACAGCAAAGTATGCTTTTTATGACAAATTGTAAAAGCAATGACACAGCACTATGGTTAAATTCACCAGTTAGTCACACTAAAAATTAAAAGGCATCTCTAAAAGAAAGGAAGGAGCAGAAAGAAATTATTTCATATGTCAGGTGAGCACCATGAATTTCAAGTGGCACACCTTAACCACGTTTCACAAGGCTACACTACCCCTTCACAGGCTTCCAATCTCAGTTTCCCAAAGGACCAGGTCCAGCTGGACCAATACAAAGCAGGGTTACCTAACTCGCATGACACCCTGTCCTCCTGTCGGTATCTGCAAGGATCTAGGAATGTTATCGACTCAGTTGCTCCCTTTTCTGACTGGGATAAGACAGCTCTGAATTTAAGCCTACCCCAGGGTAAGTGTCACAACCAACATCTTAGGAATATGTTGCAATGAAAGCCAGCCTCCAGGCCCTGATCCATCAACAGCAGCAGCTTAAACTTGCAGGGCAGAGGTAGCCCTCCACACCCAGCTGCCACCCCATGTCTCCTGGGTGCTGCTGTCCCTGCAGCTTGGACACCAGGGTGACTCACCAGTCACCACCTGATTCACCAAGCTTGCCACCCAAAGCACAGAGCTTATGAGGAACTGAGTTCAACACATACACTAGCTTGTAAACTGTGTTGATTCAACAAACTGTGTTACTTCAACAGCCAATCTGAAGTTTTAGCTGCAGGGACAGCAAGTGCAAAAGCCATCCCATCTGTCACTGCCCACAAGTCCTCTCTCTTCAGCTCTTTAAAGCATCCACTCACTGATGAGTGATGCCCACTGTCAAGATGTCTGGGCACAACTATAGCAAGTTTTCAGGAAAGGGAAACCAAAAAGCTATAGCTGGTACCTTGGGCAGTAGTGTCACTGCCACTGTATAAGAGAGGGGTAGCTTCAGGAGCATCCTGGCTTCTACCTTGCTTCCAGAACAGAATGAGAACTTGCACATAACCCTGTAGCAAAGTAAAGAAACAGAGAACTGGTGAAAACAAGGGACTGAGTGAACAAAGACAACTCGGTCAGGCCAATCATTCTGGCATGAAATCACCCAACAGTTCAGTAACAGCCATTATCAGATGCTTCCAAGGAAGGCTCAAAAAAAGCTTAGTTCCTAGCCATCAGCTAGGAAGCTGAAGACATGGACCTCTTAATGAACTTGTAAATAGTTTTCAAAGTTGCATTTGTAAAACATGAGACTCGGTGACTTTGTGACACTGTGTGCCAGTCGATCACAAATGATGTCAGAAATGTTTCCTGAACCACCTGCCACCTTTTAAATGGAATACACATTCTTTTGTGTTTAACATGCAGCACTTCATGCAGGTAACTGCATTAAAACATTCACTGTAAATAGTAGTGCAAGTTGCAAAACCCTTCACTGACCTTGCCACATACCTTCCACTACAAGATCTTATTTTCCATTGTTTAAGGAGGTGTCCCAGTGCATACACCATGCAGAACAGATACACTATGGGGGTAACCTGGAGTTCAGTAATGAAGGATTTGTTTTTAGGATCCTTGCCTCATTTATTAGAAAAGGGGAAAGCTCTGGAGTGGATAAGGTAAGGGAGGGCAAAAATGGCACAGCAGCCTTTTCCCACTCATAGCACTTCATAATGTTGCACTGTGGGGGGAAAAAAGGACTTGAATCTACCACTAGTAGAAAGAATAACCCACACTAACAGGTTACATCTCTAACTCCATATTCTGAAATACTGAGTGATCCAATATACATGAAATCAATATGACCACCGGTGTTCACACCTGCCAAAAAGCCAAAATTGGCCTCTCCTGTCATTCCCCATGTCTGCACTTTAGAAATTACATCAGGAGATAGAATGCGAGTTAACCAAGATATACGAGGCATTTGCCCTGGCCCAAGGTATCTTGCAAACACCACCAGTAGTGAGATAAGAGCAGCTTGTCCAGGCAAGCCAAGAGCCCTTTGCATGCTAGCCTATTTCTCATCAGTTGCTCCATGTGTCCTCCACTGAGCGTGAAGTTTTATTTGCACCAAATTCAAACTATGCACAATCGGGTAGAAAACGTGCATTTCTGACTAGAAAGGAGAAGTTGTTCAGTATTTCTGCTCTGTGTTCAAACAGCTAAATATATTCTGAGGTACAAGGAACAGCAGAATTGGTGACATCCAACTGTCAAACATGCTAGGCCCTTTGTTCCCCCCATCTTAAGCTTCTGAAGGGCCCTCACTAAGCCCGTGAAAAAATTATCAAGTATCTCTTGAACACCTGGTAGCTTCCACTGATATCAAAAACCTTTTAAGGACCATTATACCACCTTCAAGATCACAACAGTCCACAAGGGAGGAACAGTGACTCACTCCACAGGGAAGCCTTTGCTGCCATAGCAATATTAAGGCATACCTTTGACAAAAATTATTCACAAAGAGGAGGACTTGAAAGACTAAGCACCACCTACTGCTACCTAAAGCAATCAAGATAATCACAGTTTTCAGACCCAAATACAATAGTGTATCTCTATGCTAAAGCTTTTTTCCTCAAGACTTTAATTCTCTGGTTGATACATTCTCTCTCCTGCCCCGATATCAAAATGCAGAAAAACCTGCAAATCCTATCTTCCCATAATTTGCTTGTTTTTTTGAAGAAATGTATGTCAGAGCCACCAAAAGGCCTTAACATTTAGAACAGTAACAGCAAAATTTAGTTTATGACCCCTTGAAGAAACAGCTTTAAGAAAACAAGACTTACCTCTCACCTTTATCAAACACAGTACATCTTTCACTGGACTAGAAGTTAGGGCCTATCTTGTTCTGCAGCACCTCTTAAAACCAGGGATTAGGTGTTATTTAATACTCCCATGAGCAATCATAGCAAAGGCACTGAATTCAATTTCAAGCAGCACCTCCCATGAGTTACCCGTCTATGGCAAGTCTTTACTGGGTATAGAAAACACTGTGCAGCTTTCCTAAGAACTACAGCACCAAAGAGGATGCTCACAAGTTCCACCACTTCCCTAAAAGCCAGGTGCCTTCAAAAGCAGCCTCATACACCTATCCAGATGAAGTGATGGAACCTGCACAAGACCATCTATCATTATGTTCTCCTCCTCAGCTCAGGAGTATTACAGCTTTAGTCCATAGCCAAGAGATAATCGATAATTGCACAGGATGGCAAACCCAGTGGGTCAAACCATGTGTGAATCAAGATGGATTCTATGCTGTTTCTGAGAAGCTGAAGTTTTTCCTGTGCTAGAAAAAAAAATTAACAAAAGAAAACAAGCTTAAATAAATTATTACCCATTTCCCTAACAGTTTTATGAGCTGGGAAAACTAAACTTGCTCCATAATGTTTTATGTGTATTCCTCCTGAACACTTTAAAATACAATTCTGAACTTTTCCTCTTCACATTGAAAAGAATTACAGAATTGTCCACCCAAATGACTACAAGACAATGGAAAAGTAACTGGTCTCAATATCCCTTTAAGGTTTTATTTCACGGGATATCTGTAATCATGTATTTTAGGAGTGGGGACCAAGGATTGAATGCCAGCAGCTTCATCTCTCTAACTACCCAGAGTTAGTCTCTGCAGATCAAGATCAACAGTCACAACAGCAAGGTTTGCAATATTGCTCTTTGTAGCCAGAGCAGACCTAGATTTTAGAAGGAACTTTTCAGGATAGACCCTCCTAACAGAAGCATTAAGCAGCAACGTTCTCACTGAAAATGCAAAGAAATACTAACAGGTGCCTCCTATTTCAGCGGAATTGCGACTTCCCAGTTGAATTCCTTTCCTTGCCCTGCTCTCCACCAGTGCACAATGCTTTTCCACATTTTCCACATTTCCACACTACACATTCTAGTGTTCACCCCACACAAGGTTAACAAAGAGCCACTGTATCTTGAGCTGCACCTACCTACATTCAGGAAAATGTAATTCAAATAAGTTTTAAAGGTGAATCAGTTAAAACTTCCAACAGTGTTCAGCTGGACAGCTGAATTCAAAAAGGACTCAGCTGATTTTAATTCCCCTTTAAAGCCCATTACCTACCCAAGAAGTCACCTACAGAATCATCACCCAAAAGCAAATCCATGCAGACAAGCCAGTAGGACAGGATGCCGCAGCTTAGTGCTCCACCAGGAAGGGACTCTCTACTACCACCTGCACACAGCACTGTGCATTTGTGCTGGGTACGGGCTGTTCCTACTAGCAGGATGGACCCTTTCCAAGAGATACTCATCAGGTTCGCTCCAAACAAGAGTCCTTGCACTGTTTATCCTTCCTGCTAATTGCCGGCCTTCGTGCTGCCACAGAAATTGTTCGATGAGTACACTGGCTCTGTTATGCCTCCAACACTCCAGGCAACCTTCAACATGCCCTAGTTTTCCTATGTCTCATGCTTCTTTCTTGTTCTACTCGATCTGTTAGCCCTGTGTTAAAGTAGATAACCTTTATGCCTGTCACACACAGCTAAAGAAGCACAGTCATTGCCTATCAGGGAATCTATTCTATCACCTGTAAACCATGTCCTTTTTTGCCCTTTCCTAAGTTATGTTGACTTTTCAGAAAAAAGCAGTAAGCATTGTACCAAGTTCTTGACTATTTGCTCTGGCTCCTCAAACACTGATTCAAATCACCTACTGTGGTTTCCAGCACACTAGAGAAAGAGCATTTCTATTTTGTACTTCATGCTGCTGGTTTTGCAGGCATCTAAACGACAAATGGACAGAATTAATAACCCCAGTTTAATCAAGGAAGCACCAGATCTCACAGACAGACAGTTCTAGTACAGGTTACTGTGATGCTGCACTAACAGAGGACTATAACCTAAAAGGAATAGAGCACTACTTTAAAAAAACAAAACACCAAGCTTCTAAGATCATTGCCTCAACTAAAAATTACCAGCTCTTACCATCTTCTAATTTTATAACTCAGAATTGCTTACTATTTATAAAATACATTCAGAAGGGCATGACAAAGAAAAAGAGTTAAGTATTTATCCTCATTTTTAGGAATTCTTCAGAAGTCTGAGCTCACCTATGGTCTCCTGCTCTGCACCCCATTAATTTCTGTCAGACTTCATCTTAAACGTGCTCACACAGTTGCTCAAGATCAGAAGCAAAGCAAATTCAATTCAGTGTCTTACATAGATGCATCTAATGTACCCTTGCCCATGCCCTGTATTTTAGAGCAGCAAACTCCCAAGTGCTCATTTTCACACCCGCACACTTACTGATTCCCATGTTAGTCAGCAGCATATCTTTTTCAAGCTTCCTCTATTACTTACCAGTAAAACCAAGCTTTTCCACTACGGTGCCTTCTTGGGTTCACACAGGCAATGTGAACATCCACTATAAACTTCTACTCTGGGGGGAAAGAATAATCGCTGTATACTTGCAGCAAGCACAATGCGACTGGTGGACAGCATGGAAGCTCAGGAAGAGGTATGCAAGTCCCACCACAACACCTAGGTAAGTTGCACTGTTCCATTTCAAGGATTAAGTAGCCTGCAACAAATGATTTCACTCTTAATCAACCAACATACTTGCATTGTTACACTCATATGGTATAAATGAGATACCCGTTTTCAAGCCCAAAAACTAGGTACAACCTTTATGACTCGTGTCTGGTGATATTGAACTAGAGATGAATGTGCAAGGGCCTGAAAACTGAGTCTGATGAGCACATAGATCCTTGGACAAATCTTCAAATGAAGAAACAGAAGCGAATGAATCTTTAAAAGACTTTGAGTCAGATATTCTGTCTTCAGCCTCAGTGATAAACTTTGGGAGGGGAGACAAGGAGGGAAAACGTACTCTAAGTCTCTGTGACAGGGTGCCTTTCGAATTAAAAACTAAAATTAGGTTCAGCTGTTCTTTTACATATGCATTGTTACTATGATTCAGACTGGATGTTTGTATTTTGACTAGTTAGCTCAGGCCTAAGCAGTCTAATCACACTGGCTGGGCTTTCAAAGGAACATCACAAATGCAGAGGTGAAATCAGCACCTTTGTTGGGCCTGTAACAATTAGACCTGGCTTCAAATTTTAGAAGAACTACAGAATACAGATGTATATAGTCTGGGTATTTGCATCATTACTCATAAGAGCCTTGATTACTCATCCCAGCTCACTACACATAAACAAAAGCCCATCCTGAAGAGAGGAGACTGCATTCTAACACATATTAAAAAATACAATAAACACCACAGCTCACATTTCACCCTGGAGCAGGTCCCTTCCCTGCTCCTGCCCCAAAACCAGTACAAATGCACGACAACCTCTTTATTGACATCACTCCTGGTATTTTAAAACAAGTATTAACACAGTACCTAAACATTAGGCACCATAACTGGAATTTTCCTCAATGGAGTAAGTTTCTCATTACCTTTGCAAAAGGATTTCTTATTTTGGGTTACTGCATGATAGAACTCTTACAAGCCACTCAGAGAAAATCAGATTGTGTTTTAATTCCTACAGTAGATCATACAGCAGTCTAAGTCATCCAACAAAATCTGTCTCCATCATCCTTTAAATTTAGTCTTGAGCACCATATGCCAAATTTCACTGCATAATGCAGACAGAAAATGTGAGGGAAAAACTGAAGCGTGACATGAAGCTAAAACAAGCTTTTCTCAAAAATATGCAATGTAAAGTAGCAGAAAAGCAATTCCTTGTACTGTGTAGGCTAAAAATAATTGTGTTGGTCACTCACATCTCACCTCCTCAGTCCTCACAGAGACCAGGAAGTATCCAAGTCACAGGAAAAAACAGCAGTTTTGCTAATTCTAGAATATGCCCGACTGTCTGAGGTGCCTTTCTCTGCAATACAGATGCCTCACAAACATTTAAAGTGGTCTCCTTTTATCATGTCCCTATTACTACTTACCTAGTCTTGGTACTACTTTTTAAAGCAGCAATGGGCAGTGCATATTGTCCTTAGCAGCAAAGAAAGCCATTGTCAACTACACAGCTCTCAAAGATTTGACAGCTTCCCAGATGGAACACAATGGTTGGTTCTAAAATGCAAGGTCGACTCAACGAAACGATGTAGCAATTCAAAATTATTCCCATTTCCACATTTCCTTAAACCTTCCTCATTTTGTTTGATGAATTTGAGTTACTCTCCTCAAGGAGGAACCAGGAATAAAAAAAGCAGTTCACTGACAAGGTTTTAAACAAAGGGCTGACTACGAGCCAGTGCTGGAGGGCACAGAACAATGTCTTCATGACACAGGAACTACAAGATCTGTCCCCACTCTTTGCTTTAGGAACCCTCTGTTGAGCAGTAGGTGAATCTCTTCTGTCCTTCCTGTGTCTTGCACTTCATCATTTATTCCTTCTTTCCCCTCAAATGTATAGTTACCACAGCAGAGTATCTGCAAAAATCCCAAATACTGAGTTCAAAAGGACATTTTGCCACTACCTCATTTAGCAGCCCAGTATTTTAAAGATAAAGATCTCTGTTTAACAGCAAAAGACTGAAGCCGAATTATTTGACGATATAATCCAATCATGCTCTAAGATGTGCATGTTGCACCGAAGATAATTTAACCAAGTAAGAATGAAGTAAGCAACCAGGAGCCACAGGTACATAATGTTGCTGGAAATAAAGAGTGTTTATGCTAAATCATCTGTAGCCAGACAATCTCCTGCTGTGGGACTTCTAAGAGAGTACACAACGGTACAACAAAAAGCCTTAAAGTAACGGCATGCACCAAACATTCAAGTACTCTCAAAAGCACCATTTTTACGTAAACAAGTATCAGCTAATGTTCCATTTCTACCTTACACAACACTTTTCTCCCTAGCTGAGAGACAGGCGTAGAAGGTTCCCACTGGGATATCATTTCCACCCAACATCCTCTTCAGTACCCAAGGCTCGCTCTCAAGAGCATTAGATGTGATATTCTCTGCATGTTCATCTTAGCTAGAACTGCAAGATGAAAAGAATAAATCTAGCTCAGTATTTACGTACGAGCTCACACAACAGTGTGTGTTTAGTCTTCCTGGCAATGGTCCAGAAAGGCTATCACAGATCTTTCTATAAAGCACCACGAACACAATTTTCACAACTGGTTTTGAACACCAGCACGACACCCCAAAAATGAAGACTGTTAAAGTCAGCCTTCCCCTCACGTACACAGACCTACATGTGCCACAAACCAGGCTACCTCTAATCAGAAGGTACGACCAGAAAGTAAACCCCTCATTTACAAATGTGAACAATAAATAAGTGATCCTGACTGCATGCAGAAATACTGCTTTTCTACACCAGTCCCTTGCAGGCACATAGGCAGCAAAGCTGAAAAGTCAAAGGAAGGTGTCTTTTAAAAATGGAACTTAATTTGACTAGGATTAGGAAGGAATTCTGCAGCATCTTCAACTATACTCACACAGCTATAGTATACTGATGGTATGTGGCAGAGTAACAGCTATTTATGTGCTTTAAACTACACATTTCCACACCTGAATGGGTTTGGAATTCTTTTGAACTGTAATCTTCACTCTGAATATCATTATTTCAGAACAGCATCCCTAAAATGTTACTCTTTTTTAACCTCTCTAACTCAAAGCATTCTCCAGTTTAATTTAGGAACATATATATGGAATATGTATTTCATGGAATGTGTATAAATATACGTATTTCATGAACATCAGACATATGAACTCACTTCCTTTAGTAGATGTGAAAGACAACAGGAAATAAACCAAAGCATTAAGAGAGCAGCTGTATGAATTACCTGGACCAGTGGAACAAAAGGCCTTTTATAAATTTAGTGTATCTTAAGTTTTTTTCTGTTGGCCAGTAGATTCACATAGTCTCAAGTTATGCACTAGAAGGGGATGTGAATAGAAAATTGATCACAAACAGCTATCTTGTTTTAAAATCCTAGCTTTGGTCCTAGTCCAGAAGAACTTGTGGAAACAGAAAAGCTCAAAATCTAAACTCGAACTGGAGCATGTATCTACACAAATGCCTCATGCCAGATCCCCTCAAGGGCTCTTTTGACTCCTGCCTTTTCAAGAGACACATTCTTACGGCAGGTATTTCCCTACTAAGATGTGGGTTTCCACATGGCAACATGGGGAAACTCATTTTTACACACACACAGAGCTATGTCTGCAGATGAAGAGCACTTCCTTGTCTTCCCCAGGCCAACTGCCTGTCAGAAGACAGATCTGTTGTTCTGGGTGCTTTCTAACTATTCAACAATATAATTAAGGCATCCTTTTAAGAGTACCACCTCCAAAATGGTCTTATGAACAGTGATTCACTATTCCTCAGATCTTCAAAGCAGGTAAGCTGTGCAAGTCCTCAAAGACTTAAAAGAAAGATCTTAAATATCATTATTTCTCATCACCATGTCTTTCCTTTATGACTTTTTATCCCACGGGTGCTTCCAACTTAACTGAGATAGGGTAAAAAAATAAGGACAGGGTATATAAAAACAGACATTCTTTTGAGAGAAGGTCTTTACAGATCAGTGTTTGAATATTCAGCAACCCTTAGATGGAGCTATGAGGGTTCTCAGCTAACACACACACACAGGTTAAATTAACAAAGAAAGTGCAGTCCTTAGCTCAGTGGAAATTTGTGCAGATGACCAGTGGCCACAGATAAAGACGATCATGAATACACTGGAGCAGGTCCAAGCTCTACACTGTATTCAAGACTAAAACCACTGACTTGAGATGAAGATGGTGTTTGTTCTAAACCTTAGTGATAAGGGGTAAAGTACTTCAGATACTCTGTGCTTGAAAGAGTCGACAACTCAGGCACATAAAAAGGAAGTCAAGATTTCTATGTGGTATCTCAGCTTTCAGCAATAACTACGGCTTCTCGTAAACTATATATTTAACATCCTCATGGGCAAAGCTACAGTACACAGGAACAGGAGCCTGCAAGATTGATTTGCTAAAACATTAAAAGGCAAAATGCTTCTTGCACCCTGTCTGAACATGGTAAAGAGAGACCAAACCCACACTGAAGAGACAGCAATACTTTTTCCCTTAAAGCTTTCCAACCAGGTTCCCAACAGGTATGAACAGGCTGGGTGTCAAACTCCTGTTTGTCAGTCAATAGACATGATTGACTATAGCCCAAGCTTACAGATTAAAAACCACACCTCTTATTTCCATCAGGTTACTAGGTATATCCCTCCTCAAAACAGATGAGCTACACTAATGGTGATCTCAGCAGACTGAAGCCCCCTGAAAATGCAGTCTGTTTTCAATAAAATATTACTAGCTGCTGTATCTCCAATGGCCAAGGATAACCAAGGGCCAAGAAATAAGCCAAGGTCAACCAAGAGTGGAACTAATTAAACGTGATTTGCAGTTGGATTCTCAGTGGTCTGTTAACTATTGGGATTCTGAGAGCAGAAGGTAACAGATCTCATTAGTCAACAGGTTCACACTTTGTGTGTGTGCATCTTTACAGAATGGCACGATCCACCACAAGCAGACGCACAACCTATTAAAAAGAAAAATGCATCAGCTTTAAACTGTTGAACCCTTTAAACAGAAAAGCCTCTTGAATTCAGAAGTTAATGGAAGAACCCAATCACCCACTCATTTTCCAATGAGACTTCTTCCTTGTGGATTTATATTTGTCATGTGACCTGCTACGATCCAAATTGCTGTAATTAACACAAACAGTGGATATAGGTTACTTTGAAAAAGGGTATTTTTATACTTAGCAGCTTCATATATTTGAGGCAGAAACCACAGGAAAGCTGTTCCTCTTCCAGAAACATTTCAAATAGTTCACAAAAGTACACGTACACAGCAAAGAAAGAGAGAAACCAGAATCTCAATACAGTCTTTTTTTCCATTCTCTTGGCTTTTTAGGTTTTAAGGCTCAGATTAACACTGAGATTTTATATATTAAAAAAAAAATAAATCATGCAATTGGTCACAACATAGATTCCTCCCATAGCTAAAAATAGGAAAAAGCACTGCCTACTATTTAGTGGCGTCAGCTTTATCATGTTTATGACCGTCAGGGCCCCAGTTTGACATCCTCTCACACTCCAAAAGATCTGCCTATTTAAATAATCCTGGCAACTAAGTCACAGGCACACACAATTGCATTGCTGAATGATTTGACAGACTGGATAGCATGAATGGTTGTTGTAACAGAATTTGGCTTTCTCTTGCTGCACACTTCAGGTCTATGTGAGCCATTAACAAGAAATGTTAATGCCTGTTCTAGATTGTCTGAAAAGAAGCAAGATTACGAAGAACTCTCCTCATCATTTAGATGAACTCTCTTCTTCATTTCTATTCTAGCACTAAAGCAGAAACATCAAGTACTGCAATTCAGAGAAGGATTTAAGTATTTATTCCCAATGAGCTGAGACATTTTTCTAGCAATTCACACATTCATTCCAATGGGATTTCTTAGGAATGACAGGAATAACAAAAACTAGACTAAGATTTTCCTATTTATGCTAACATACCTGCTTGCTTATTATTTCTTCTTCCAGAATGAGACAGCAACATGACTGTCTCTTACTCTGAAGAACATCCCAATGAACATGCCAACAAAAGCAGTAGAAGAAAATCTGTGCTACCAGTGTTATCTTTCCAAGCATCACAATTAGGCTGACAGACATGTGGATGAAAACAACTGAAATACTATAAATCAATAATTTAACTGCACCCATCTTTATTAATGCTTTGCATGAGGACCTATTCTTATGCATCTCTGGGATGCAGAAATAGTAAAGATCTGTGAAAACCAGGACAGAGTCTTTAGGAAATTTCGCCGTTTTAATGGATTTTGGTCCCAAAACCTTGTTAAGAGTTGTCTTACATGTTTTTTCGAAGAGAAACATCTCTCTCTTACCCTTGTTTAACTTCTACCTGAAAAAAGAACCAAAAACCAAACAAAAAATAAAAGCCCAAAGAAAGTACAATGTTCCATACTGACTAGAGAAAAATTCAATGGTCCGATGGATGGAGGTTACACTGAACTCTAGACAATACTCATTTAATCCCCAGAACACTTCAGAGACCCTGTTTAAAACCCAACCATGCAGGAACTGCACTGCCAAGCTGAAGAGCCTCTGAACTGCAACAAAGGAGTAGAAAGAAGTAGGAGCATTGCAGACTACCCTTACCATCACGGAAACTGTAACATTCAACTCTTTACCAAAGATTTTACAGTCACTTTGTTCTGGCACAGTCCAATGCTGCTTCCACTTCAGTGGAGGCTGCCGAGAAACCTGTCATAGTAATGGAAAAGGAAAACAAAGACAATCCCCCTCTGGCAATTCCAGCTTTCAAGCTAGCTTTAAACCTGGAGAAAAGTATCTCAACTTCCTGTCAGAGATCTAAAAACTGGCAACTGTCATGCATTTTCCAGATGTTTACAATAAACTCCCTATGCATTCACAAGATGCAGAAGCAGCCTGTAAGTTACACTCTCGGGCCTTCCTGAAGCCTCTGAATCATGCTCTTGCAGTTTCGAGACTTCTTGCTGGCTTTTCTAAAGGCTTCTTTTTCACATTATTTTTTTATTATTATTATTTTTAAGACCTAAATCACAAAGGAATTATACTGCATGTACCAAGATAAATCCGTCAGGATACAGAGATAAGCAGGCACCTGCTTGAAGCATACAATTGAAAGTTCTATTGATGATCTACAGTTCAGGAAGTAACTTCATGCATTACTTTCCTCTTCTTGCTTCCCCATCACTGGGACCACAGTGCAGACAGGTATTTCTAAAGTGCTCCCTCTCTTGCCTCAGAAGTTGATCACCTTGATTTAAATCAAACAAGCTATTCGCCACCCTTGGCTGTCTACACTAGGGTTTTCCTCATCATTGCCAAAGCAGGGATGTACATTTTGAGAGGTAAGTGGCAGATTTCTTAAGGAACTCCACTCACCAGGACTTGGATCCAGACTGAGACAGCCATGTGGGGGTGACAACAACCTAGCTGAGCTGTACACCACTGCTCAGCTCTCTGAGCTGAAGAGCTGGTCCACTCCTATGCTGCAATCAAAATGTACAGCCAAGAGACATTCAGAGCTCCCCCTTTAACTGGCATAGTATCTGGTCCAGCATTTACAACCAATGAGTAGCATACCCTGAAGTAATTGCATGCTATTCTTGATGTAAGACACATGTCTCTTCCAAATCTATCCAGGCAGAGACTTTCATCCAGCCTGCAGGAATTTACACCTCCTGCCAACAGAACATACACTTCCAGATCAGAATGTGAAAAGAAAGGCAGGACTAAACTGATGAATGATATAAAAACTAGGGAGCTGAGAGCAAAGGTAGATGATGTTGCACAGCTGGCATACAAGTTTGGGATAAGACCATCAAACCAAAATGTGTAACTTGAGTACTTCTGCAGATCTGTGCAAATTAGGGATTTAGAAAAAGTATTTTTAAATTAATGCCATCTATCCATAAATCTACATGTGCACCTACCATTAATTCCACCTAGTTTAGGGATATAAAACTCTCCAGGTACTGGATGTTCACAGTTTATGTCATCACACATAGGCAACCAGTTCAGAGTTCAAACTGGAAACACCCTACTTAGTTTTTTAGTTTAGTGTTTTTCCTTAAACAAAAAGAGGGCTAATATCCCAAGATACCACCTTTTTTGAAATCACTCTCCAAAATAAAGACATAACCAAATGTCTCTGAACCAACTACTGCCACAAAACCAAAGCCCTACATTTTGTTGTAGGTGCCCAATACAGATTTATGGGGGGAAAAAAATAAATGAAAATTAAGATGTCACAAACTATTAGCATCTGATGGGCAGAAACTAAAATGTTCGACCAAGTTTTCATTTTGACACCCTACACACCTCAGTCATAAGACTAAAGAAATCAAAGATTTTGGTCCAAAGCACTAGCTGACATCCACCAAGCATGACATGCTAAGGGAAATGTCCTGGCCTCCCCCCTTAAACTGTACAATGGGAAGAGATCAAAATGGTCTTTTAAGCATGACTAATTTTAGAGCTTCTCTTATGTCATTGCCTCTTCCATTCTTCTAAAATAATCCTCTCTTTCATCACATTGCATGCTTCCCCAGTACTAATTGCCTTCCACACATAATACAGTCCAGAAATAACTCAGATGCAAGAACAATGTGAGAACTTTACACACCTTTCTCAATTAGAAGTTAAATAATGCTGTATGATTAGATTAATTTAAACATATCTTTCCTCTTTCATTCTTCATCTAATGCATCTGTAATATGCTGATGCCTGTGGTGATGACAGCATTAATTTCAAGACTCACGAAAAGGCATATACCAGTTCCTTCAGAACACTTCAAAAGGATGGTTTTGCTCCAAAAACGGGACATGAATTTAAAACATAAGCAATAAAGCCAGCTGTGCTTGAAGTCTTAGGGAAAAAATGAGAAACCTGAGGAGATTACAACAATGTCATCTAATTGCCTTCAGGATTTCTAAACCTAAGTATCAAATTGCAAAAAAGAAGTTTCCAATCACTGATTTTTCTTAAATACGTTTCAACTTCCTTTTAAGCACAGAAGATTTTGTATCAAGACCATGGCAAAAAGATTATCTGTGGCACTCTCTCTATTAATTATCTTTATACTTCTATAGCCATTAAGGCTGTGGCCTTTAGATCCCAAAACCCACACCACTGATTTCAGACACTAAAGACAGCATCTTTGCTATCATTCACTGCTTGCACAATTTTAGCTACAGGCCACCTGACTAGAAGGGAAGTAGTCAAGCACACCAAGTACCAAGCACAAGACTAACAGCAGTGGTGCGGTTGCTGATGGTCCTTGACTTTTATTTGGTTTAAACATCACCAGATAAAAATACAATTTTTTGGAGGGCTACTTGTTCGAAGGAACAATTTAGGTCTAACAGAACCACTACAACAGATCACATTTATAAATGGGGTAATGAAGGGAAATAACTCGCCCTCAGTCCAAACTGCCCTGAGCTCAGTATTTGTTATTCTCTTGTTTGGCCTGAGGGCTTCCTGATTTACTCAAATACAACCTTCCACCTGTAGCGGCAACAACCAAGAACAAAGCCTAAAGGCTTCTGTTTCTTCCAGCAGCTTAATTACTAATGACTGGAGAAGAGTCTATGCTAGAAAGAAGTAAGCATAAGACAATCCTTTCTCTTGTTTTCATCGCTTGTTGTCTGAAAAATCTAGTCTACAACCTGGAAACAGCACATCAAATCAAGATGTTTAGCTTCCTGTTTTGCACTACTCCAAATAATCATAAAAACAATCAATGACTCACTGATTTTCAAGTTAAACTATATCCCTTTATCATAGACCATCTATTTAATCTTTAGTTCTTGAAATTTTTACGTGCATTTATGAACCCCAATGAAAATAAATTAAAAAAGTAAAAATAAAAATAAAAACACTGCCATCAAAGACATGGAAAACAAGTTAACATTCATAAAAACATGACGAACTTATGCATAGGCTCACCTTAAATCTTTTATCCTGCAGGACTTTCTTAATGGCCACAAGCTCTCCTGAATCACAGAGTTTGGCTTGATACACAACACCGAAAGATCCATTTCCGATAACCTTGGTGTCTGTGTAGCTAACTTCTTGTGGTCGGTCCGGACCTTGTCCAGGAGTTGCCACTACTGTAGTCACTTTGCTGCCATCTTTGTCTCCTGGGAAGCAAGAGATAGATAAATAATCAAAATACATGCATAAACAAGATGAACAACAAGTACTTATTTCTACATCTGATTAATGTAAGTGGTATTAAACACAGTGTTGTTTGTATTACCAAAATGAAGCATTTCCCTTTCCCTGTATTTTCCTGTAACTGAAGAAACCAGCCTGTCAGCATGCAGAGTAGCACTCTGCCCTTTACAGGCATCTATCTGGCAACAAAACCCAAGAACTGAAAAAGTTTATTACAAACCCACCTACATGCAAAGCTTCAGCTTTTGTTCATTAGGAAGCAAATCCTTTGTCAAAGCTGGCTGTGAGGACCTGAAGCAAAACCTAGGCTGCATTGTATGGCGCGGTCCTGCTCCTCTCTCCTTCCTTGTAAAGGAGGGCATGCACTGGGGTGGGGAGAGGAAGGGGAAGAGGGATGATGGTGGCACGCACTTAGCTTGCATTTCAATACAAACCACACTGCAGAGATGTGTGCTCAAGAAGCAAGATCACAGAAGATGCTGCACAGGTGAATGTGCTCTGGTGTTGAAACCCACAGTGGCTGTGAGTTTCAACAGTCCACTGCCAACCACAAGAGCACTTTCCATCAAAAGACAAAGCCGCTATCAGCTACTCTTAGCACTACTGCTATCACCAACTGTGCTTCCCCCTGTTCAAGGTCTGATTTTGTTTGCAATAGGACCTAAATGATAGACATTCTGCAGGCACACACTAGTCATTTATTACCCTTCAGTTATGACAGCTCGAGTTACAGAATCCAAGAGGGCTGCAAGAAATACACTCTCTGCTGTTCCACAGCCATCACTCAAACTCTACAGAGACTTCACTGAAATGCTCACAAGGCCAGAGTATCACCATTACTGTTAGTGAGATTTGCTCCCTGCTTTCCCAAAAACATCAAGACTACCAAAAAAAACCTGTCCCTGGCAATATTGGTTGAGATTTGAAGTACCTGGTCTCAAAGGATCTGCTCTAAGGACACTCTTGAGAGCTGGAATTCCTTTAGCAACCCCTGAATTTCAGGCCATGTCAGGTGGTTCTTCCCAACGTGGCACTGTGACAACCTGGCCACCTTCTCCAGAGCCATCAGTTTTGTATGCTTTTCTTTAAGTCCATGGAAAAACAGGTCCTAACGAAACTTGTTAAAATCTTCAGATCTTAAAAGCGTAAGCGCTGACACTTTGTGCAGTTCTGGTGTCCTCAACATAAGAAGGACATGGAGCTGTTGGAGCAAGTCCAGAGGAGGCCACGAGGATGACCAGGGGCTGGAGCACCTCCCTTAGGGAGACAGGCTGAGAAAGTTGGGGCTGTTCAGCCTGGAGAAGAGAAGCTGCGTGGAGACCTCAGAGCAGCTTCCAGTGGCTGAAGGAACAAAAACACCCTTTTCCAGCAACCTGCAGTACCTCCAAATTGAGACTCCTAAAAGCAAACACCAGGAAACATTATACCACACAGCAAGCCTTAATGAGAAGCCTAGGCAGTTTATGTCTCATCCCTTTCACCTCTTATTCTCTTATGGACTGTGAGACGTAGTGTCCCCAGCGGATAAGCAGACATTGTCAAACACACAATACCCTCGACACATTCAATTGTAGGTCTACAATAGAACTAGAACATTAAATTGAAAAACCAAGGAAGGAAGGAAGGACCAAGCACCAAAATACTAAACAGCTCTTACGGCACAGCTCACATCAGAAGGTCATTAGTATTTGTCCAGAAGCTGCTGCTTTCTGGGGCAATATGACCTAGCTTTATTGTAACAAAAAGCAGACTCATGTGCCTATATAACCATCATTTAGGCAAAGCATCTTTGTAACAGCCAGGAGAGAAGCACAAATGAAAATAAACAGCTGTCACTCTGTAGGACGCTTGGTACATTTCATGCAAACCCTGAAAGCACTTCCCCACACAGTGTTGATGTTTAACATCCATGGTGTGCTATTAAATGGACGGTTTTGACGACAAGGTTATTGTAGAAGTCTGACGTGCAACTGAAAACAAAATCCAGACATTTTAATTCCCAAATGCTCTGATCTTTCTAGCTCACTTCCCACCTTTAGCACATGATGACTGTATGGGACAAACCATGAGCATTAGGTAATGTCAGTGGTTTGAAAGCAGAGAATACTCATCAGTTTGTGGGAAGAAAAGAACATACTCCACTTACAAGAACAGTTTATTAGAGCATGAGTGCAAGTTCTAACTCTATTTTCCAGTATCTTGGCATAGCTTAGAATGGCTCATATCATCATTTTACCTAATGCCAATGGTCAATTACCCTTTCAAGCCGAGTATAAATGCAACGCTGTATACCCAGAAAGAAATTGAACATATTAAATTGTCCTTTATTTATACAATTCAGCGATTAAACCAAAATTAATATGGAGTGGTATTATTTTAATGAAAGATTTGTATGGTTTGGGAAAAAGAAGCACAAAGCTCGGAAAAAATGCTGGTAGGTGTTTACCCAGGTGAGACAAGGGATTCTGCTACTGGACAAGCATTTTGTCTCATCAGAACCCCACCAGCTGCAGATTCCTACACTAGGTCAAAGCTGACCATTTGACAAGTGTACTGCACATACACTTTTTGCCAGTGCCTAAACTAGCTGTCAGGAAATAAAACTCTCTTCAGCCCTCAGAAACCATGAAAGACGTCCTTTGTTATTGATCAGAATGCACCCCACGCTTTCTATTGAATAGGCCTGGAAAAAGTCCAAGATTATGTCTGCCCTACATCCCCTCAACTGTTTAGCTTCTGACCAAGAGGTACAAGTGCACACTGATGCACATCTATCTATGATTCGTTTTTCTTTCAACTACATACACACCCTCTTCCTCCTCTTCTGTATGTTTTGAAGTTGAAGAAACAATGAATTAGTAGGATGTTTAAAGCTGCTTCCTTCCTACTTCAAGTGCAATCTGTCCTTTGTGCCATCTACAAACTCCCTTTCCTCTTTCTATTGGCTTTATCCATCCACTCTTACTTCCCTCCTCCAATTGCTACACTCCTCGTTGGCATGCACACAGGTCCTCCTTTAGATGTTACTTAGGTTGTTTTGAAGTTCTAAACCTACAACACACTCTCTATGAGTATCCACCTAATTCAAGTATCTTCACTGATCTGTTCCAATTCTCAGTGTCTCCTCCCTATTAAGATATGGCTCAGTATTAAGTCAACATTGAGTACTTCTCCCTCTCCCAAGTCTAAGGCTTCTCCACACTCCTCCACCTCAATTTGCTCAATGCTCAATACAGTCAACAAGTCATTTCCATGGAAAACTTACACTGCTGGAACTAGCCCCTGCCAATTTGAACAGATCACAACCAGCAGGTGACACAACTACCTATAGAGAAATAAGTGATCAGAAGGGGATGGGAGTCTATCAGAATTGCACTGGCTTTTTTCAGTCACTGATAATTGAGAAGGTCAAAAGATCCGAATACTTTGTGAAACAAATCTCTTAACAGAAAGCACAAGAAAAGTTATCTGCTAGGATCTGATGCCAACCATCTGATAAGGCTATGAAACAGAACACCTGGCTTCTTAGATATCTGTTCATGGCATGTGAAGGAAGAAGGAGGTCATCAGCTGCTCTGAGAATCTTCAATGTGAGGAACATGCTTGAGGCACACTGTCAGCAGGAGAAGTCACAGTGCTAGATGACATCCTTCTGATTATTTTGGCCTACTACATTTCTAAAAGGTTGATTTCACAAAAAGCTAATAATTATGAGCCCCTACAGGGGAGAAAGTAGAAAAGTGATATTTACGAGCAGTTTTACTAGACAACTTCCTTTCTTCATCAGTGAACTGCATGAGTGTTACCTAATGGGAGACAGCACGAGATGGAAATGAACATTCAAGGATCAAATCAGAAAACCTCAGGGAATCTAAGAAAGGAGTCTAACAAAATACAGTGTGTTTTGCTTTTACATTTACCCCAAGCAAAAGGAGTCCATGAAACTGCAGAAACAGTTTGGGTCAAACATTAAACAAAACCCTGTAAGTGTGCCAATCATCACCCAGAGAAGCAGAAGTATTCACTAAATATATACACACACACACACTTGTTTTAGACAGGAAATGTCAGCTGACTTCTTGACTGAAACCAAATACCACAAAATAAAAGAGCATCTATCAGATGTTACTTAAGATCAGAAGAATCTCACAGGTTGTATCCAAGAATTTTGGAAGAGCTAGCTAAAAAGCCTGAGAAGTAATATTGATTTCTAAAAGGAATCAGAACACTCAGAGAACAAAGGTAGACTGAATGACCCACACGATCCTGTAAGTTTGACAAGTTCAGATTAACTACCATACCAGCTACTTTGAGAATGAATAAAGGAGTAAGGTGGTTTATAGAGACTGCATTGTTAAAGAGATTACAGGTTCATGTCAAAAAGAGGCAAAAAGAAGTACTGATGGAAAAATCACTGTGACTTCTGCAGGGTTTCTGACTTGCTATCACACTGTAAATTAATGGAAAAACATGTATACAGAAAGAAACATGATTATTCATCAAATTATAATACTCTAGTCTGCAAGTTTCAAGACAACTGTAATCTAATAAAATATAGTAGGAGGCCCCACTGGCATTAGCTTTTGGTCTCATACTTACTGCTTGTATCAACCAATGTGAAAGAATTGCTATGAAACACAGAATGGTTTGGGTTGGGAGGGACCTTAAAGCTCATTCAGTTCCAACCCCCTGCCATGGACAGGGACACCTTCCACTAGAGCAGGTTGCTCCAAGCCCTGTCCAGCCTGGCCTTGAACACTGTGAGGGATGGGTTATGAAGCTCTCAGACACAACATTTAGACTTCTGCACAGGGCAGAGATCAGTGAAGAAGCAGCTGGCCTTCCTTCCTAACCCAGGCACAAACCAAGCACAGGGATTCAGGACCTAAGGTGACAGGCCATACAGCCAAACCAAGTAAAGCCATCCAAAGAGTGGAGTCATCAACTCTGGCTTGCGAAACATCCTAGCACAGAGTAAGTGCCTAAGCACAACATTGCTACCGAGATCTAAAGCAATCCTCAGATGTACAAGCAGAGGAACATCAGCCAGAAAATAAAAAACAACTGACCAAACAAAAATGCAAAAAACCCCCACCCCAAACCAAACAAAAACAAAAACCGAGGG